>NW_017804198.1:36259-85051 GCF_001625305.1 Branchiostoma belcheri
GGGTTTTACCTCCTACCTAACCGATCGTCGTCAGCGTGTCGTAGTGGAAGGTTGCCAGTCCAAATGGCTCCCGGTGACATCAGGTGTTCCACAGGGCTCCATTCTTGGGCCCTTTCTCTTCCTTCTGTTTATCAATGACTTACCTTGTGCAGCAACTCAATCCACTGTAGCACTCTTCGCTGACGACTCTAAATGTTTTAGGGAAGTCAGCAAGCTAAATGACTGTGTTAAGCTGCAGAATGACATCACTGCTATGTACAACTGGAGTCTTACTTGGAAGATGTCTTTTCATCCTTCCAAGTGTAACTTATCCGTTTAACTCGCTCTAAGAGTCCTATTGTGTACTCTTATCACATGTCTGATACTACAATTACATCTGTAGACAGTATGCCTGACCTTGGGGTCATTATCCAGTCGGACCTTCAGTGGAACAGTCATATCTTAAAGATGGTAGCCAGGGCCAATTCTATGACTGGTTTCATCAAAAGAACAGTCGGGTTCAACTCTAGCACTGATGTACGCAAGGCACTGTACACCACATTGGTGAGAAGCATCTTAGAATACTGCTCACCTTTGTGGTCTCCTCAGTCCCGCAAACTCATGTCCCTTGTAGAGGGGGTGCAACGGCGGGCGACTAAATTCATTCTAGGAGCCCACTCGAACACCCTGACCTACAAGGAACGTCTCTCCACCCTTGGTCTGTTGCCTCTTGCGCACAGGCGTGAAGTTTGCGACGTCATGGTGTTTATTAAGTCTAAACCAATTGTTCACAAGTATGTATCCTTCCCTTCCAGACCCTCTAGATACCTCCGATCGCACATGCTTACCCCCATTAGAGTAAGGACATCAGCCTTCAGCTCTTCTTACATACCAAGGCTGGTCACCATCTGGAATCAGCTGAGTCCTGTCCTCCGTAATATTGGGGTTCAAGCCTCTGAAATGTCCAACATCTTGACATTCAAGCGATCGCTTGTGAGTGCCACGTTTATGAGATTTGACACCCAGTTCAATATCGACGTTCCCTGCTCCTGGTCCACATCTTGTGGGTGTGCCTCATGCACTGCTTTAAGGCCGCATTAGTATCATAATTAGCTTTTTAATCTGTACATAATGACATTTGATAATTTTTGTACATAATCAATTCTCTGTATAACTTTTACCGAATTGTATATTTCATGTCCACTGATTTTTGATGTCTTATGTCTAATGTTTATTGTTTGACTTGGTTCCGTATTGTTTTGTATTATCATTTCAGGTTTGGGAGGACAACTTGTAAAGGCGTTGATACACCTGTTTTGTCCTCCCTTCCACTTGTTTTTTTGCATGTGGTGAATTCAAATAAAGAAATAAAGAAATAAAGCTCTTGGTGTAATGAGCACAGTGATATGAAAATTATTGTTCTGCAGTGTTCATAACTTAAGATATCATTAATAATAAATACAAGCAGACCGGTGGTCTTTCCTAACAGCCCGTCAGGCCTAACAACTAGCCCGCAAGTTTTAATTACAGGACCTTCGGTCTAAAGGCACTAGACTACATGTGTAGAATCCCAGCCCGCGGGCTGATTTACTCAAAAACCATTCAGACCGTCAGCCTAACTTCAGCCCGCGGTCTGGAATTTCTGGTCAAAGAGGTGCAAAAAGCCCAAAACAATGGCATGGAAGGCGTGAATTGATTGATGTTTGCAGACTGTCTGTGCCAATTTCAGCCTGGTGGGGTAAGGATTCATACCTCACGGACTACATCTCAGCCCGCGGTCTGATCCAAGTGATGTGTAAAACTTCATTCTCAGAGCAGAAAATAAGGAAGGAGAGCATAATCCACACCCATCTGTTAACAGTGTTGTACATTTTTGCCGCTTTCAACCTCATTCACTCACTCAATCACTCAGCTTCGCATGCTCTTTCCACTACATGTAGACCACAAAAAAGAAAGAAGAGCTTACAAACACGTTCTGTACCAGCTAGGGGTAGAAAATGAAACAATTTTTTCTCATGAGCATCCTGAATGTCATTGAAGTTCAGTTTAGTTCAGTTGAAACATTGGGAAAATTATGTTACAGACAGTTTTGCCAGACAAAATTCTAGTACTATATAATATGAGCAAGAAGCCTAATACATGCATTGCAACTTAAACCTGCTTTCAAGCAATGGAGTTATAAAATCCTCAGTCCATTTCTGTTCAACCATGGTTCAACAGTTCTCAGGTAATTATTCTGATCAAGGAACAATTGTTACTAAGTTTAGCTATTGTTCTTGACATGCAAATGCCACTGTCCAATTATCAAGTTGGACTGTTGTTGAGTTACACGTCGAATTACAGTACCCCTATCTGGGCAGCTTGTACTGGGTCACCCAGTAGGAGCCTGAAAAGATGACCGACTATCTTAAAAAATAAAACTAGGATTCTCATCATTAATTTCTTGTTCATAATCTAAATCTAATCTAATCATAATACTACAAACTAGTTGAGGGATAGAAAGATTTGGCCAAGACATGGTTCTCAACGTGTGAACCCAGGCCATCTGACACTGTCATTATATACAATGTCATAAGGTTTTCTGATTGGATATTTTTTCGGGCTATTGAGCTACCCAGTGCAAGCTGCAAAGACCATGTCACCCATGTCTGGGTACTAGTAGCCCGACCAGACTCTCTAATTTGATAATTGGACAGGTATGAATGATAACATACATGGAAATTAATTTTGAAAATTTTCTTCCTGCAGGAAATTTCTGAAGGAAAAACCTACTAAGACATTGTAGATTCCTGCAGATAGAATCCTTCCTAGAAATTTCGGCAGGAATGACTGCATAATAAATATATACAACTGTTAGGCCACACCAATATACATGTAATGTAGTCTCCACCAGACTCCTTTGCAGGCTAAATAAATAGTAGCAATCGGCTAAGGCATGGAGGTAGCTCCATGGCTAAGGGGAACATCATTGGCCAAAGGAGTTGGCCGGCCATAGAGACTAAATATAATCATGTCATTACTTGTTTCTCAGACTCATTCACTTGAAGAAGAATCCTGTTCTATAAAATTACAACATTACATCAATATTCTCTCAAGGTCACCTTAGTAATTGATCAATGATCATCTGATTTTTTGTATGTCATGACAATTCATGCAGTCTGATAACTCAATGAATGCTTTTGCTTCGGAAGCAAAAGCATCCCCTTTCTCCAGTTGTAAACACGTCTAACATGATTGATCAGATTCTGACTGGAGACTAACTTCAAGTTGTTGCTTGGAAGTTAGAACTTGTTAATTTTATCATAATCACCTCCCCTCCCCTTTTGTCACCCATTTTTAAAGAAACTGTGTTCTTTGTGTCTAGGGGATAACAAGCCTTTACAATGTAATTCATAGGCTTATTGAGGGATGTCTATTATCACTCTATGGTGACATTTCCTTGAGCAAATGTTGGCCCTCCAAGAGCCAAGGAGCTAGCCTGGCAGCAGTCTGGTACCCATGTAACAGTGGGGGGGTTATAGGCGCTACAGCTCGCCCCTGTTTCTTACACCCAGGCTACCTGGTCTGCTATCATACATGTACATCCTGCGCTGTACAAGCATTTTACGTTCTGTTCCTAAATTTTTGGGAAATATCCAAACTGAATGAACAGCTCTTTTCATTATATATGTTTCACAAATATTGTAACAATTAGAAAATTTTCTACTTTTTTTAAATCATACTTTGAAATTAGTAGAAACATTGTGTTTTTTTTCGAAATGGTTACAATTTGTAATGTGGAATATAGCAATATAGAATTGACTCTAGGCCTTGGGCAAGCACTTCCAATTAAATTGTAATTTAGACTTATTACTAGTGGTGCATACCGGTTCACTGGACTTGGATCCGGACTTGTAAAAATGTTTAGGTTCAAGTCCAAAAAAAACTAAAAGTCAAGAACCGAGTCCGGACTTATTACCATAAAAGACCATTTCACATACCCCTTTTCTTTCCAAACCACCTAAAACCTTCCGTAGATTCCAAAATGTTTGCTGCAAAATGAAGAAAACATTGACATCGGGCATCGTCAATTACCAGCCTCCATGTTATGTGGCCAAAGTTTCACCCAGACAACATTGCAAGGTTGCCAACATGCAATTTTGTATGGACTTGAATCCGGACCTGAACCTGAAATTGGGTTTAGGTATGCATCACTACTTATTACAAATCCTGTAAAGATTCTCATCATTAATTTTTTGTTCATAATCTAAATCTAATCTAATCATGACACTACAAACTAGTTGTGGGATAGAAAGATTTGGCCAAGACATGGTTCTCAGCGTGTGAACCCAGGCCATCTGACACTGTCATTACAATGTCATGAGATTTTCTGATAGGATATTTTTTCGGGCTATTGAGCCAGTGCCAGTGCACCCATGTCAGGGTAGCCCGACCAGACTCTCTAATTTGATAATTGGACAGTGGTCATTTGCATGCCTGGAACAATAGGTGACCTGAGGTATGACCCGCATGACAAAAAACAAAAGAAAATGTAACATGAATTTCCTAAAGCATTGTACAACTCCTTGCACTGAAAGCAAGTTCATGTTGCAAATGGAGGTATCAGCCCAGGTAGCACAGCAGGAGCAAAATCCACCTCCTCAAACATGTTCAAAAAGCTTTCTACTAGAAAGAGACTTTTTGCAGTCTTAATAGCAGAACAATTCTTCCCATGTACAGGAGAAATTCTTCCAGTAGAAATTTCTGAAGCTTTTGCAGAAAATGTTCAAAATGAATATTCATGAAAGTTATCATCATTCATACCTGTACATCATACTTGTCAATAATATGTAATCACTTATTGAAAATATTAGCTGAAAATGTGAAGGGTGTTTATTAATATGAAGTGATATGAAGTGAAGTGTAAACCATCATCAATCTGGAAGCATCAATTTGGAAGCATATTTTTGTTTCCCACTTTCTGTTTGGTGTTTAAAGTCTGAAGGTTCTCTATCATAAGGCCTAATCATCAGCCCAGCCTGTCCACAGACCGACAGGCCTGTTCAGGCCCGCGGGCTAACCATTGAGCCCAGACCTCTCATGAATTTATCACAAACTTGTTAATTACACAGGTGTGAAAATGTGAATTCTCATTAATTCAGTGGTTTTCATGGGGTGTTCATGAGGCTAATTGGATGCGGTCTGGATGCGGGCTGGCTAACTCAGGCCGCGGGCTAAAGTTTAGGACTGCAAGGCTAAGCTGCTGGGCATGACGGTGTGTGTTCTAGACCGCCAGGCTTGCAATTTTTAAAGTCAAATATCTTGATAAATTTGTACATTCTGACCATAAAAAAAGCAACCTGGTAATGAAGATAGCATGATCTTTCCAATGGCATGCAAAAGTTCACTGTACATCCAGGAATAGCAAAGTTGAAAATTAGGGGTTTCAACATAGGTGTCTCAAAATTCGGAAAGTGACATTCCAAAATTGAGGTGACCAGTGTTATCTCAATTATCGGTAGATACGTCTGATATTTCAAGGCGACTGTTTCTTGTTCTCAAAGTCCTACTCACCACTTTCCACCTCCTCCCCTCCGCCCTGACTGACCACCCCCATGCGGACCTTCCTGCTGACCTCGTACAGACCGTGGATAAACTCCTCGGCGGTCCCGCCGCGCTCCTGGTACAGGGTCAGCAGTAACGTGAAAGGGTCGTCCGCCAGCCCAAACCTGCTGACCTCTCGTCTGGTGAAACCCAGCTCTGCAGCAAACTGTCTCCAGTTCTCTTCTGATGTGATGCTGAGCATAGCTGGAACCACAAGCGTAATAAATAATTGTCAGGGCTGGAAATACTGGGTGCATGTGCACCTTAGTGCATCAAAAATTATGCGCCTAATTTTTTTCTGTGGGTGCAATGGTGCACCCAAATATTTTTGTAGGAATCTTAAACATAAGAAATGTATAATAGTATAACAGATATTCTTGGTCTCTAATACCCCCGTCACATTGCGCGTAAATCGATCGGCCGACTAGTTGGCGAGCTCAAAACGACATTTACGGCCGTAGTACGCCCGATGTTCCGTCGAGCATCGCGCGAATTTTCGGGATCGCCGGCGATTTTTTGGAGTCGGCCGAAGCTCGCTGGCACGCGAAACGTGTTCTTAACATCAGCGACTAGTCGCCGGCGATTTTTGAGGTCGCAGAGCTCGTTTCCAGCTCGCGCGTAGCTCGCCCGTAGCTCGTCCCTGTGCGGCCGAGAGTCGACCGATATTCGGACGTACATCCCACAAGTCTCGGCCGTATTTCGTCTTTGAAAATCGGGCGACGGTCGCTGAATACGGTCGACCATCGCGCGAGCTTCGCGAAATATTCGGGCGACCCTCTTCCGTACCTCGCCCGACTTGCGCAAAGTTTTTTAAAATCGTGCGTGCTTCGAGCGAGCTTCGTGCCAGTGTCGGACGAAGGTTCTACGAGCCTCGGCCGAGCTCCTGTGAAGTTATTATTTATTCAGCACCTGTGACATTTCTTTGAGATTGCATTGACAGTATACTGTGTAAAGTTTGCAGGAGCAACGTCCCACTGATTGTTAACGTTATGTTTACGAGAAAGTATAAAAATAGACAAAATCGTCCTTTGTCCTTTTGTTACATCAACATTCGTTAATGAACAAAAGCACTTTAAAAAGATGACGAGGTTTTAACTATATAAGGCCAAATGCCTAGATTTTTACCTCAACTGATTGAACGCACATGAAATCCTTTACTCTTGTCCTTTTAGGAGGTGTGTGCCGGCCCTTATTTCAGATGATTGTATTATAAATTAACGTTTACACTTGTTCATTCTGGAATGAGGTTGACTTTTTTTTCCTTAGGGTGCCTTCATGTGATAGATATCGATATTACTTACTAGTTGAAGTTTATATTGCATGGGTCTTTTTACCTCTGTCTACTTTGTTGACATTGAATGACTAATAATCTTGTTTACCGGAAGATTCATACTATTTTAGACACAAGTATACTATACAGGCAAAGTTTTAGAACAATATATATTGTTAGCTTTGTTCAGGTACACGTGTATAAAAAATTTTGATACAATGATAATCATTATGTCTTGTTGTACGTTTTGGTTGAATGGTGTAGAAATCGTGCCAGCATCGATAGATCGTCGACCGTAACTCGGGCAACGTACGCCCGTGTGTCTAGCGAGCTTCGGCCGACTCCTGTCTGGTTAAAAATGTGGTCGTTGTGTTAACCAGACGGTAGTGTACATTTGTGGCTCTTGTGGTAGTATTTGAGTTGGATCTTTCACAGAATTCCTGTTTCTATTTCTATTTCATTCTGCCAGTCCGCTCCATTACTTTGTTAAAAAAATATTACGACAGGTCAAACATAAAGATTGTCCAAACTATTCATTTTTAGGTGGATACACTGGCCTTGCTTCATCTGCTTGCCATGTCATAGGGACTTCATTATCATAGATGTATTCCCAAGCAATCGCCCGAGCCTCGCACAATGTGACCGCGACGATTTTCAAGCCAAAAATACGCGCGATCGTCGGTCGATCTCAAAATCGGCCGATCTTTCGGCGATTGACAAATACGGCCGAAGCTCGTCGACAATGTGACGGGGGTATAAGTATCAGAAAAATAACAAAATCTTTGTTGTAATACTTGTTTAGGATTTTAAAGTTAGCTCTCATTTTAGATTCAAGCTCAGAAGAGGAGCAGTAAGACCTGCAAGTAGGTTTTGTTTGATATGGTACATCTAATTTTTTTAGGTTGGGTGCACCAGTGCGCCTACTAAGTATTCCCAAAAATGAATTTCGAGCCCTGATTATCATTTATTAGTGATTGGTTTTTAACTTTATAACAATTACACAAAACTACATGTAGAAAGGTAACGTTTGCAAAGCATTAAATGCATGATCTTTACCTAGTTAACATCTTAACAAACTACTGATCTCCCTTCTTCTTACTCAAACAAATTCTATGATAACCAGCCTCTCCAACTCTTAATCTGTCCTGCAACTTGTAACATAATGTAATTCAACACCAAAGGGTATGTCTACTACAGAGTTGGCATTTTGGTGAACAATCAGGGGCAGTAAAAGTCTCAAAATCTTCAAAGTGACCTTTGTTTCATTATAGATATGTTTCCTCAAATTGAAGATATACGACAAAATACATGTAGGTCTTTCTTTGTGGTATGACTTGCATAATAAGTCAATTTTCTTTTGGCTTTTTCCTTTTCTTTGCAATAAAAACTCCCTTGGGTGACTCCACAGTCCACACTTTTGAAATTGTACCAGTAAAACTGCCTAATCCCAGAATGCCTTGCTGACCTGCGAGTTCCCTGAGAGCAACCACCTGCCACTCCTCGTCCATCTGGGGTGAAAGGTCAACCTCCTTCCCACTCTGAAACAAAGGGAGTGGTCAGCCTTTTTCTGTCCTAAATCACGTTGGCAGAATTTAGGCCACACCAATTTAATTTGTTGGTTCTCGGATTTTTTCAGAAAAAATATGAAGCGACAGGGCGAAAAAAATAAAAATAAAACAGGTCTAGGCATCCTATTATAGACTTAAATGCTACAAAATGAGCCATGAAGTCAACACAAAAGGCTGGGTTAAAATTTAAACAATGAATTTTGAACTTTTAATCAAACCACTGCAATGATAGATGGGAAAACTGTAACAACCAGGAAGAAAAGGAATGTCCTCAACTATTGGGGGGGGCAAAACATGAGCATTTTTCAGTTGATTCAGGATCAGAATCAAATTTTTTTCCTTTTGGAAATCAGAAAAAAACGAAGAGGCGAATCCAAGAACCAACAAATTAAATTGGTGTGGCCTTATTGTGCCTTCAAGCAAAACACATAAACCATGTATTACGCAAAACACTTCGACAGAACGTCTCGTATTTGCATATGACATGCCATCTATATATGTCAAATGTGTCAGAAATTTAATACATTGTCTGCAACGGGCAAAATTCTGATGCAACGTTGACCACACAATGTAATCTAACAAAAAAAAAAAAATCCAGTTTTTGCGCAGGAGCAGTGCATTCTGCTTGCATGTTCTTTTACTTTCAACAGGAATCAAGTGCTTTTTCCTCAATCTCCATGCAGATCTAGATCTTTTGGTGGCTGCTATTGAACAAAAAAATGCCTTAAACACATCAAAAGTAAGTTGAAGCCTAAACATCTGCTTGAAAACTGCTTTTTACTGGCTTCTAGTTAAGGTTTATGGTGAGGTCAAAGCATATTGAATTCTTAATCTTAAATCATGTTCAAGCAAACAAACAAAAATTAAAGCATGCAAGAACCACAATGTACTTACATTTTGTAAATCAAAAAATCCCAAAACTTAAAATATGTAAAATTGGAGTACACGTTATTTTATTAGCAGTAGACAAATTAAAGTATAGTAATTCAAGAAAAAGTGTGGCAAGAAAAAGGATTTTTACCTTTAAATTTGCATTTACTCTCATCTGCCGAATAAACATACCCCCCGGAATAAACGTACCCCCCGGACAAATTACCAAAATTGACGGGTAACCTGTGTCTCTTGTACTAAAATGCACCCTTACTGATATATGCACAAATCTTTAACTGTTATTTGCAATTAGGAATTTAAATAGACAAAAAAAAGAGCATTTGATATTTTGTATTTTGATAAGCACCACCCATGACAATAGAACATTCAGACGAATTTATGCACGCGGTGATTGCAAAAACCGGCCCGAAAATGACAAGTTTCTCGCTACAATATGCGTTTATAAACGTCTTCACGTCGATGATTTGTCAATTTTTTTCACACGAAGTTGAAAAAAATTACTGGTTTTCAAAAAACTAATAAACGTACTGTGCAAAATAAGAACGTACTGGGTGGATGTTTGGGCCAAAAAAAAATAAACGTACCCGTATGTTTATTCGGCAGATGAGAGTAGATGTAATACAGGTAATCAATCACTGATGATCTGCCAAATGAATATACAAAGTCATGTAAGCTCGAACTTTTTTTCAAATCAAAAGACTTACCTTTGTCAAGTTGAAGTGGAAAACCTGCTCAGAAACCCCCTCCTGGACCCTCCTCTCAACAAACACCTTCCCAAAAACCCCTCTCTCTATTGGTCGGTCCTTGAAGCGACAAGCGAAGGACTTGTCGAACTCCTGTCCGCGGAAGTCAGCCTCGGTCTGGGCCAGAGAGTCATCTTCTCCCGCATCTGTATCAGCTTCAAACACTTCTGAAACCAGCCTGACGGTGATCGCACCTGAAATGGGTCGGACAATATCAAGTCATTTATCTGTAAGAGCAGGACCTAACCATGTACCTGTACTGTACTGTACTGTACTAAAATTATCAGCACAGGTCTAGATATCTGATGTACTTGTACCTGAGCAAAATAAACACCTAATCCCCTTTAAGCAATTAATTCAATCAATTTGACTCATTCCTTAAATTTCTTTATGATTCACATCTAAAAAATTTCTGATTCTATTAATCAACCTGGTCCTCAAATTTTGGCCCCAACAGTTGAAGAAAGTCCTCTTTTACCTATTAATAAAAATGTTCAAAATGCAATGTCTAAATTTCAAACGAGTCTGTTCATGTGGTATTTTGAGTTTATTGCCCTTAGCATAGCATAGGATGCCAAGGATGCCTATTAGGCCTTTTCTTATCAATTACCATATTGCTTCATATTAACAAATTAAATTGGTGTGGCCAAAGGTATGTAAATTTGTCACATATATTGTCAAGCAAATCATTGACAATTTTCCCAATCTAACACATGAAACCTTTTCAATACAGTGCGTAACTGTTTTTAGACAACAAATTTTTAGACAAAACGAAGCCAAGCCAAGAAGAACAACATAGTATTACAAATAATTTTACAACCTACCCAGTTTCATGAGTCGTGGTTTGATGCTGCCCCCCACCCTGTGTTGGTAGTTTCCGATCTCAGGTAGCGGCTTCCCACTCCTGTAACAGATGACCTCTAACCCGAACGTGTGTGTCTGAAACTCCTGCATCAGGGCCTGACACATCATACTGAACTGTGTGTAGGGATAGAAGTATGACACGCCCATCTTCGCCGCGTGCATCTTCGTCGCTAGTATGTCCCAGAGCACGCGGTACCAGGAAAAGTGCGTCACGGGGAAACAGACCATGTGGTTTCCACCCTCCTCTTCGATACGGTGATCAACCTCTAACTTCTCCCAAGCGAGAGGCTCTTCCTCATTGGTCGGACTGTGCCAGACGGTTAGTGCGATGTCGTGACCGAACCTGTCCAAAATCTGGCTGTAATCTGGGATGGGAAGTTTGACTACTACAGGGTCTGTCTCTGTAGCAAACTGGTATCCGTGTGGACCCAGTGTTACCACAGGGGTAGCAATGGCACAAGGGGGGCTGTTTACTTCATCTTGTCCATAAGGGGGGTCTGCGTACAGCACCTTCATACTGGCCTCCATTGTAGTGTGAACGGAACCCTTGGGAAAATGTACCTCTGCTCCAGGCACCCCCTCCAGTTTCATAGTACCCCCTCCTGCTGACACAACCATTTTTGTCTCAGGATACACCCTCCGTATGATTACTGTGAACAAACTGAAGTGTGTTGTTCTTATAGTGACTTTTCCGTCGCTGTAACTCCACTGAGTTTCTGGAATCCGCTCCCATGTCGGCTTTTGTCCTTCCGAAGTCTGACTGCTCAAACACACCACCTTGTCGCAGGGACTGGGGTCTGCGTGTAGCGGCACGGTGATCAGGGCAGGTTCATCTGGGTAGAACTGAGCGCCGTGTGGTTCCATGCAGACAACACTGCTGGCGTGGACCGAACATTGGGACGTACGACTCACGGATTTTACCTCAGCTGGGAGGTACCGGACGTCTTCCAGAATGTCGAGGAAGAATTCCGCCTGGATGTGTCCGCTGCGGTTGTGCTCGGGGATAACGACCGACACTTGCTTGTATGTCAAGAGAAGGGTTCTGTCAGGAAGTCGCTTTCTCCTGGCCTGAAACAAGTCGTCATCAGAGTCCGAACCTACGTCATCACCATGGTAACAGCTACACTTCTCGTCAGTGTCGTCAAAATTACTGTCTCTGTCCGTTTCACCCTCGCTGTCGTAGTCGCCATGGCAACTTAGCTGGTCCTCATTGGTCAGGTCGATGGCGGCAAAGCCGTAGGAGAGAGAATTGATGTCAAAGTTGGATGAAGAGTAGTAGCCTCGATCACTAGATGACCAGCATCTGTCCCGACCGTTTCTACCACAGTTGACCATACAGCCTACAGCGCTACACTTGGAGTAAGTGGAAAATGTTTCGCTGGCTTGGTCTTCTTTGTCTGACACTTCCGCCACATTCGATGTTTCCAACTCTTTCTCCCCAACACTGCAAGGTTTTAGAGTGACAGAATTTAGCTGTTCAGCAAGTGAGAGTCTTCTTGGTTCAGATTTCTGTGGAGAGCAAATCTTTGGTACATCTATGTCGAAAAACTTCCGCAGCGCGTCCAAGCCAGCTCGGACAACGTCCCACGGAACGTTCTGAACGGGATTCCTGATCACATGGAGCTGCCTTAACGTCGGAATGCACAGAATTTCGGGACTGAGTATGCTGATTCGATTCCCTGAAAAGTTGACCGCTTCAAGGCTCTTAGCCTGAGCTAGGGTGGTTGGAATTTCGAGGATGCGATTTCGTGAAAAGTCCAACACCCTGAGGTGCGGCAGACAGGAGATTTCTGCAGGGACGGAATGGAGCACATTATCGTGTGCGTACAGATACTGGAGGTTGTTTAAAACTCCAACGGTGTGCGGTAAGACAGACAGCCGGTTATAGCTGATGTCCAGGTAAGTAACGGACGTGCACAGCGGAGGTTGGAGGATTTTCCACGGGAGAGAGGTGAGGTACAGACCGCGGAGTTCCACATGAGACCGGTTCCCAACACTGGCCTGCAACAGGATCTTATCTGCCGGGGGGAAGGCTTGTACTGCTTGCATTTACATCACCTGGAATACAAAACACTCAGTTAGCGCATATATAGAGGTAGAACTTCTTATAACAGTATTGCAACTGGCAATATCAAAATTATTTTTCTAAAGCAAGACAAAAAGAATTCTTGAAGAGAATGAGGTATTTAGCATGGTCGTCTTTTTTAAATCTAAACCTGGTTTATGTCTTAGTACTAGCATAAAAACGAATATTCCAAATTGAGGAAGGTCCATTTATTCTCCATCCTCAACTACTAGTAAGTACTTAGTACCTGTTGGTTATTTGGACTCCTGCACAGACTCTAGTACGGCAGCATTTTCTTCTAATTCTACAAGGGGCTAGAGTGACACTTTTCTTTCTTGACGTCCGACCATCTAGTACGCGGTCTCCCAAAAAGAAGCCACTGATGATCTTAGCTGTTTCTATAGTATAAACAAACAAATTGTCCTGGTAGAGCTTAGAAGTCTGTCTATATATAGCTAAGAGGCTAGCCTGGTGGAGGCTTATTTCTTTTGTATGACACACATCTACACACTAGTGAGTCTTTGTTTTATCATCTACATGTCATCATATTTAGACATTCCAAATTTTGAAAACGCAGAGCTATGTGTAAACTCCGTATTAGCGACCACCCTCTACACATAGAATCTGGCAGGCATAGCCGTACACTGTTACAAGATAGACTATGTAAATTCTGTAATAATTCTTGTATTGAAGATGAATCGCATTTTATGCTTGACTGTATATTATATGATAACGAACGTAAATCACTGTTCAGTTCAATTAAGTTCGACAAAAAATGTAAAACATTATCAAAGGAAGACACTTTTAAATATATCATGTCATGTACGAATATAGACGTCATCAATGAAGTATGTAAGTATATTTCAAAATGTTTCAAAAAGAGAGAAGAAGCCATTAGACCTTAGATCTGTATCACTTAAATATATATTTATATTTCTTTTTTAGCATTGTATACCTTAGACCCGATGTTAGCCTTTTTATATCACTATTGTTGTAGTACTCTCTAGTACATTGTACTCTGTACATCTGTGCATTTATCCCCCCGGGGAATGAACATGCAATAAAGTTTCATTTCATTATCATCATGCCCTGTTACTGAGCAACCGAGTCAACCTTCAAACTTATCTGAAAGCCAACCTCGTTAACCATTGACACACAGTGACAGATCTGTGAAGTGTTAACACAACACTTTCATTTTCACACCTCTGTGCCATTGGCAATCAGTGTAAAGTGGGATTAAATATCAGGTATTTACACAGAAAACAGTTACTAGTACTCATTGCAAGAAACTGAATAGAATTTGAAAACAGTACAACTTGTACTACAAGTCAGACGTTTCAAGTTGCATCCACTATGTTTTGCAAGGATGATACAGTTGCATTGATAGTTTTCAAATTCTATGCAGTTGCTTGACTAACTGTTTTTGGGGGTATCTCACTACCTGGATGTCCAACCTTCATCGAAAATTCTAGCTCCCTGCTGTGAAACCTTACACCCTTGTCAGGGCTCTCAAGTTCAGGCAGGCTGGGACAAAGAAAGAAAACAACAAACATGCCCAGACATGTCCCAGTTGCACCTGCTGCAGTTTCACTATTATATCAAATAAAGATTGTTATCATGAAGCCAGGTGTGAAAAATGAACAATAGTCAATACATATACCTCTGACAATAGCATCCCATCTGTGGGGCAAAAGCAAAAGTTACATTGTTGTGATGTTTTTTTTTGTTCAAGTACTTAGTATAGATTATGATTGAATTTGAATCATGAAATTACAACAGCCAATATTCCATGTAGGGTTTCATCTAGAATTTTGATACATGCATTAACATTGTGTGATTGCAAAGGAAACAAATTACGTTATCAACTTATAATACAACGGCCATTTGGTCTATCAGTTAATGATGGAAGGCTTTTCCGGATCTACAACTTCTAGGATGGTCCATGTATTTTATGTAGTAAAGTAAATTTGTAGTTGATAAAAAATGGCTTCTGATCATTTACAGGTTATTAAGTCTGGGGCTAATTGAAATGAAAGTGCCCAGCTGGTTTATTATATGCTTATAATCTGTAGCAGGGGTAATCAATACAGACTCCTTTAAATGGGATACATACATGCTGCTCAGCTGACAGTCTACCTAACCACAAATCATCTACTTGTAAATAATTATTTCTCAGAGTGTATAGGAGTTATATTCTAGCCTGGCTGCCATCCTCCATAGCTTCCGCCAGATCCCTAAATTATGTCGTGGTAGCCAGCGACATTAGGGAGTATTACAGTAATAAGAACAGATAACAAATGACAAGCATCATTGCATGTAACATTACATCCGATAGCAATACACCAAACTTTTAAAGTCTTCATGAGAAAAATATGATATCAGTGTCTCTGTAGCACTGTACAGTTGTTGTTTTTTTATAATATATCAGGATTCCATGAATAATGAATAAATAAACCTTATCAATTCTTTGTTACTTCAGTTAGTTAACCATTAATTCATGTACATTGTTTTAGATCTAATTTACAAGCCTCTATACAGTTATAACTTATATACTACTAGTAGTACTATATATATATAGCAGTCCTGGAACAATAATATTGGCTGGGCTCATTTGGGGGATGGAGGGGGTCTTTTTACTGCGAGTATTTTGATCAACCTGTCATTCACGAAACCGAGTGGCTGATAGTGGTTGTGGTCATACTGAGCAGATATAGTAGTAGTACAGACCTACATGGTAGACAAAAAAACTCCACCAACAAAGGCTGCCATTAATAAATTATGTACAACATAATTTCGACGAGACTTCGTTTGAACGTTAGTAAGAAGGAAGAATCAAATCAGGAAGAATCAAATATTATAACGCTACATTTCACTTAGCTTAGACCAGTTAGAGTCGGGCTTCAGTGTGGGAAAGACCATGATACCTCTACCTCCATGGTAAAACAAAGTAAGCGAGTGCGACCATGTTTATAAACTATGTGACCTTTTGTTATGATCTCGCAACCACAACTTGCCGTTTCAAAACACAGGAAACCGCCTGTCAGATAGCTGAATAATTCTGTACACAAAACATACCTGAGCGTGCCTGCGGTAAGCCACAAATCCCGGCGTCTTCCCACGCCAAGTCCCGCTGAGTCCGGCGTGTCTCCCCCCCGCCTGCCTCAACCCACGCTACGGTCGGGGTTTCCCCACCGTCATGTAACCAGATCCACGCTTCATACCTGCAAATTTCATCGTTTTTTCGCGAAAACAAAACATCGATTCTACTTGTTCACCTCTCCCCGTTCACCTAAAGCACATACTTAAAGATTGTCTTAGTGAAGATGATTGATTTAGTGACTAAATTGCTCTAAAATGGTAGAATATATGCTAATTTCATTGTTGACATGTTTTTTGTTGTCGAAATCAACCGCGCGGGAAGGCATGCGCGGGGGATGACGGAGCTAGACCTAGGTAGGTGAAGACTAGAATGGATCCGTATCTGGTTTAAATACCCCGTGACCTCTGACCGGTGACGTGTTCCACTCGTTCCCGGGGTAGCGCATGGTGCTTTGGGAACGACGCCATGGCGGAACCGGCAACTTCTGCCGTGACGAAGGGGGCGCAGCTGGCCCAAAGTAAAGAAATCTTTCTTTCCCTTAAAGATTTCGAGGATAATCTTGCCACTATCGAGAAATCCACAATGGTCAAGTATGTCCAGAGCAAAAAGGATAAGTTTTTCGGGGGAAAGGGTAAGTTTTTCATTCATCGTGTTTCTGACAAGTTTTCGCGCGAAATGCGCACTGTTGATGCTTAATGTACAGACGTTTGACTGGGTAAAAGTAACGAGTACGTGCCTGAAAAACCATAAATGTGATGTTTTGAGCTGTAAATGTAGGTCATTGACGGAGAATTGTCTATTTTCTTTGGGACCAAGCAGTATGCGGTGTCACTCTACGTGGTGTCTTATTAATTAATACCAGATGTCGTCCCATCAGTAAGAACCAAGAGCACCGAAAACCTCTATTTTAGATAGTTTTCACCAGGTTATTAAGTACGCACATGTGTTATGAAAATACAATGACAAAAGAAGCTGTAATACTGCATTTCTGCAAACTTTAATAGAAATACATTTGGTGGCAGCATAAGGATTGCCAAAAAATGAGTGTTGGAAGATGTGAAACAAATTTGAACCCCACTACTGTTTCAGATAAATAAGACTTTACTATATATAACGTTACTATAGATAACACATTTTAACAAACCACCCAACCACAGCCCTAGGAATGTATAACATCAAGGCTTACCCATGTATTGTATCTTAGAATAATGTTTCTCATTAAAAAATTCAACATCATAAGATCCATTGTGATGTATGTAATTCTTTTTAAACTTTGCAATTGAATAAATGATAGTACATTTGTACATCATACATGTACATACACTTGGCTTGGCATACATGCAGAATGCGGTTACATTGCCATTTCACAAATGATTTTCTAATGTCATAAAACATCTAACAGTAAGTTGATGAGAAAATGTTGTCATGTTCCATATAAATTTCTTTTCCATGGAACTAAAGTTTGCAACAAAAAAAAATTCAAAATTACATTACCATTCTATAATAATATGATGATCAGGACCTGGTGGCTTTAACAGTATGTACGCCTAGCAACCTTTGTTACATCATCTTTTACCTCCATGGTTACATTACAGCTAACTTCCTCCTTGGGTGAATCCTTTTCACTCATTATATAAGCATACATGTACCAGAAAGTACTATTATAAGTATATATTTTACATGGACTACCTGTAGATCTCACTCGTTAATATTTGTTGTCAACAAGCATGAGACATATACTAATTGCTATGCACAGTTGTGAGTTACTTAGCCTGAAGTTCAAATCTACACAAAGATTACAAAAAGTTGAAGACAAGCTGGGGCAACTGAACATATTAGTTATTTGGTAGTTGAGCTGCAGGCAGTTACTAATGTAGGTTTTCCTCGGGGATCTGTGCTGGCACTGCCACCTGAAATGTATGAAAACTAATTTTTAAATGTATAAAAAATACCATATCAAAATCATATGGAGTCATACAGACTGGGAAGTTATGTTTTCAAAAGAATGAAATAAAACAAAGGAATCTCCAGAAGATTTGAAAATAAGCGGAAACAAGCGAAGATAAGCAGAAACAAGCGAAAATGAGCCAAAGACATATGAGAATAATAGAAAATAATTATAAGACAAATATAAAGCGGCCCGTGGTACTCTCACCTCTAAAATAAAGTATGATTTCTTTGGCCTGAACATCCACCCAGTGACGTTCTTATTTTGGGATGGTACGTTTATTAATTTTGGAAAATCACTTGTAAAAAATGCCTGTACCTTTTTTCTCGAAAAGATGAATAAATTGACAAATCTGACCAATATTTGGTTGAAAGACATTAATAAATGCTCAAAATTTCATTTCCATGGGCGGGGAACTGGTGTGGTACATTACAGGTAAGTTAAGTTCATTTTCCATGGCTGGGGACCACGTGGGGTACCTTATAGGTGAGTAAGTTCATTTCTCGTGGCTGGGAGCCAGGCGTTTAGACCAGGAACTAGATAATTTACCTTACAGGTGTGACAGGTGAGTGTTCTTGGAGTAGAGACTAGATAACAGGCCTTACAGGTGTGACAGATGAGTGTACTTGGAGTAGAGACTAGATAACAGGCCTTACAGGTGTGACAGATGAGTGTACTTGGAGTAGAGACTAGATAACAGGCCTTACAGGTGTGACAGATGAGTGTACTTGGAGTAGAGACTAGATAAGAGGCCTTACAGGTGTGACAGATGAGTGTACTTGGAGTAGAGACTAGATAAGAGGCCTTACAGGTGTGACAGATGAGTGTTCTTGGAGTAGAGACTAGATAACAGGCCTTACAGGTGTGACAGATGAGTGTACTTGGGGTAGGTCCCAAGGCATGGAAAATGAACTTAAATCACCTGTAAGGTACCACACCTGGTCACTAGCAATGGAAAATGAACTTTTAAAAATCACCTGTAAGAAACCCAACCTTGTCCCCAGCCATGGAAAATGAACTTATAAATATAAATGGAGTAATATGTAGAAACTTACCAAAAAACTGTATTACCATACTTCCACTTCTTTGATGAATGTCTTCTTGATCCTGCACATAAAATAACATCAGGATGAAAATCATGTATAGCATTACCTGGACTTGATTGTTAGCAATACATTTTTATCACTAGATGAATTGTGTATCATCCAATTATCCAGATGTCCAACCTTCACCAGAAAGACAGACCTACTGGAGCCTGACAGATGTAGACTATGATGGTGTACCATTTCAGCTTGTGGGGAGGATTGTCTACGCATGTCACCAAGGAAAGGACAAAGCGCTCAAACAGAAGGAGAAATACAAGGCACAGAAAGAGGCAAAAGCGGTATACTAGTATTTACATATTTCCATTGTCTTTGACTAAATTAAACTAAGAGTTAAAATCAAAATAAAATCTTTGGTTCATAGGAGGTAACATTATTGATCCAATGACTGGGCACAAAATTCCTGTGAGATATACTGCACAACTGTAATTTGCATAACTGGCCAAGGAGATGAGGATAACAAGACTGTCTTGATCATGTCAATGGTAATTTCCATGGTAACAACTATACAAATTAGACTGCATTTGTACAGTTCATAGCAGACTGCTATATGTCATCTTCAAACTCCAAAGATATGCTAACAGATTTATACTATTCAATAGCGTCAAGACCATAACTTCACACCAAGCAGGAGGCTGATACAGCATACAAAGAAGTTGAATTGCCCTGCCAAGTTGACTGCAACACAGGTCATCAAATTTCCTGGTTTCAAGGTACAACACTCCAACTACTCTACTACTTGGTTAGCTGGGAGTTATCCTGTCTCCTGTCATTGGCTCTGAGCTCATTTTTACACCCCTGCTCCTCCTCCTCATTTCCCCTCTGGGAACTTCCAGATGACCTTATAACATTAGCATGGGAGATAAAAAGCAAATTCAGTAGGCTGTGTTTCCTTAGGTGAGGGACCACGTTAGGTGAGTTAGATGTGTTTCCTTCAACAAGGGAACAGGTTAGGTACCTTACAAGTGAGTTTGGTGTGTTTTCAGGTAGTCAAAGACAAAGAAAACACACTTGTCTCACCTGTACACAGTCTCACCTATAACTCACATCTCACTTGGTACATAGACAAAGGAAACGCACCTGTCATACTTTACACTGTCTCACTAGGTATATTTTCTTCTACAAGATTTCAGAGAACACCAAGGCCTTGCAGAGGCAGGCTTCATTAGCCCTGAAAGCTGAGTTAAAGTCCAGCTCTTCAACAGTTGAAGGAATCGTGGAATACCATGCCCGATTTCCATCCATTACAGAGCACGAGAACCACCCCATTCTTGGAGAGGTAACTGCATTATGTTCTGTTTAGTTCATTTCTTCCTGGGCCAGTATTATAAAAAAAAGTCTATCATGTACTTATAAGTAGGTCAGGTCTGTTAATCCTTATGAACATATATAAACATATGATGTTCTTTTTTGCTGTTATGTACAGAACTTTATGTTATTGGCAATTTTACAAGAAATCCTAACATAGACATAATATTATGTTCAATTAGTAAGTCATTGATTCTATTACTGCACAGGCCGCTGAATTGCGTGAGCCCGTTGACCCCGAAATAGAGAAGCTCATCCTCAAACTCGCCTCAGATGGTGCACGCAAGGTCAGCGAGTTCAGGCGGCACATCAATACGTTCGTAAAGGATGAGCTACTGCGAGGACAACCCCTACCCCCACTGACACGTCGCCGTTATCATCCCACTGACAAGGACATCCGAAACATCTTGTCAAAAGGAAAGAAACACACAAGAAATTCTGAAGACGACCAGGTTAATCTGCAGGTAATAATATACACAATGAGACATTCCCTGCAAAAATACATTTGTCATATTTTTCATAATGATACCTACTTGAATCTGCTGCTTGCTTCCTTGCTTACTTGCAGAAAAATGTATTTCAATCATGCTCCAATATAGCAATATTGTTTTCTTATGTTTGCTACATAAGGAGCCAGGATGACAATGTCTTACTCTTTCTTTTCATCCATTTACAGACATTGACCACCAGATGGGCTACAGAGTCCTGCTGCCATATCAAGTTCAGGGCGAGCCAACTTCAGGAGGACGGCAGTTCAACAAAGCTGTTGTTCTGCTACCAGACACACTGGCAACAGAGGCTTTTACACATGTATGGGGGACAAATGTGTCTGCTGGATGCGACCTATCGGACATGCCGGTATTCGATCCCCCTCTTCTTCCTGTGTGTCCGAACGAATGTCTGCTATGCCGTGGTCGGATGCTTCATCGTGCAGAAGGAGGAGACAGAAGACATTCAGGAGGCATTGAACATCTTCAAGGTGTGGAATCCTGACTGGATGCCAAGCCACTTCATGGTGGATAAGTCTAACATGGAAATCAATGCCCTGAAGGCAGAGTTTCCAGGTAAAGGAACAGTTATAACAAGTCAAAAGATTGCAGTACAAACAAAATTAAAATACTTGAGGTCGGAGATCTCATGTCTTCGTCAGAGGTACATTCTTCTATTCCCGCTAAATCCGCAGTCACCCACAATGCGGCGAGACAATTCCATAGTCTTTCTGAATAAGACAACAAGTTTATACTAGTGTTCCCTGCCCGGCCTGATCCCCAAATGTGTCTACGAAAGCGCCTATACTTTGCAAGGGCGCATCGGGCGCCAGGCGCCAAAGCGCAAGCAATAAAACGGGTCCGGGAATATGCACCCCCGAGAAACTTGGATTTTTTTTAACCTTCCATAACGCATTATCCTACATATTGCGACGCAAAGTAACGCCGACCACTTGACGTTTCACTGTTAGTACGCAAGACATGCTACTGGAAAATGCAACTATTGTAAGAAAAGGAGAAAAACACATACCCTATACTGGCAATAGTTGAGGTCTCCACACCGAGAAATCCAAGGAAACTCCACCATTAAAGAAATACTGTTGAGACCTGTAACCTAGCTCATCGATAGCACACACAGCACTTATATAATTATAGCACAAATATCCTATGCAAACGAGGCTTACTGCCTATAACCAACCAATAGAAAAAAAAAGGGACAGAAAACTGAATACTAAATAGTATACAAATAACATGGACAGCTAGCGCTGACAGACAGCTGTTCTGGCCATAAGGTCGATGACCTACATAAAAGACAGAGCACAACCTATACAGCTGTCCTACTCTATATTGGCCAGAAGGTCGTTGACCTACATACAACCAAAAAATAAGAACAATATAACTTCTTTTCCACATTCCTATAAAACAAAAGAGGTCAAACTTACACCACCAAATCTATATCACTATACATATACACCATACAAAAATCTAGACTAATGCTACATTGGAACTTGAACTACAAACAAACAAACAAACACAAAAGGTCTATTACCGGGAAATATCGACCCCCTAGACTCTCATCTTTAAACACAATCTTGGTGACTATCATAGTAACATGCCTACCAAATTTCATTAACTTCCATCCACATATACACAAGTTATCCTGCTCACAAGAAAATTAAGAAAATGCCCCCTGCAGTGACAACGAAACCCCCCATGAAGTCCATTAAGGAACTTAACCTTGGTCCCGACAATAGCAATCTGCCTGCCAAAAATTATAAGCATGGATAAACATTTTACAAATACTTGAGTTATTTTGCTAACATTAGTAACAAGCCACAAACACAAAAGGTGCACTAACGTAACGCACGGACCCCCCACGAAGCCAAAACCTGTACTTGACTTCTTCGGCCTCAACAAAGGTAATCTGGCTCCCAAAAATCATGGACGTGGAATCATGCCTGCCAGAGTTATATCGCAAAATCCGCAGTCGCCCACGATGCGGCGAGACAATTTCATAGTCCTTCTGACGAAGACAATAACAGTGTTCTCACCAGGATTTTTTCACAGCATAGGGGTCAGGTACAGAAGGGCAACTTTTGTGGCGCAAGTCACGCATTGAGATAAAAAAATGTAAAACTCATAACCCCCTGATTTCTCACTTTTTGATGGACAGATTTTGTGAAGTTATGGTTTTCCCTTTGATATAGCTTAATTCTTAAGTTATATTTTCATTGTTTAGCAAGATTTATTAATGTTCTTCCCTAAAAAACACCCCTATGCTGGTTGAAAGACAGCATAGGGGTCCAAATCACAGCATAGGGGGTCCAAATCACAGCATAGGGGGCCCCTATGCTCAAAAGGCCTGGCGAGAACACTGCAATAATCTAGCAAAGTGTGCACAATCAACTTTCTCTACATCATATACAGTGTATAGTTGTGCAGGAAATCTACCTGCACCTAGATTTGTAACTATCCAAACAATATTATAGTCTTCAGTACACAACCATATGTTGTCTCTGCTAATGTTTTGACTCCCTATCGGCAGTCTTCATCAAGACAAAATGTTCATACAATCCTTCATTGTGATATTGTGCATTCTCAAACAATACATGTATGTGACTGTCCTTGCCACTTATGGCACTAAGTTTATCCTTCTCTCTGTTTGTTACTGGTGTGGACCTTTGCCCCCTTTCATTCTACTTGTTGTTTCTTGCTATCGCTGCTGACTTGCTTTCTCCGCATGTCTGCTGGGCTCTTGTGATACCATGCTTAAGAAATGGGTCTCTCCTTGTGTTATATCCAGAAGCAAACGTGATCCTCTGCGATTTCCATCGGGAGAAAGCCTGGGTTGAGTGGAGCAGAAAAGCAGAGCATGGAGTTCGTGACCAACAGGACGCGCTACTGAAGCTCCTCAGGGCCATCGCTTCTGCCTCAACTAGAGAGGAGTACTACACACGACTGAACGAGCTGCAGGAGTCTGACATTTGGAAGAGTAATGTCAAGGTGCAGACATGGATTTCCATCCACTGGCTACCTGAAGCTGAGGTATGTACTGGTATAAACTTAGTCGGGCTTCAGCCTGATCAAATTTTATGTTATATGTTAGTGAGAACGACAAGATCATTGGCAGATATCGATTATGTAAAGGAAGACCTAATTTGCATAATAAATGGCAAATTGGTACAATTTTATGGTGGTAACTGCTGGGAATTTAATACTTGCCATAATTGGAAGTTCAGTGAAGGTGAACATTACTAAACATAATTTATTTCAATCAGGACCTCATTTGCATAATTTATGAGGAAACGCTAGAATAGCCTTATTTCTTAAGATAACCCTGTCATTTGGTGGAGAGTATGATCAATTGATACAATATATGCAAATGACCTCATATAATTTGAATATATGCGGTGAAAAATGTAAGCCAATTACAGGTGGTCATCACCATGCGTAAGATTTATGAAAGCAATACACATGTCATGGAGGTATGAGATCATCGAACTCTAGTTTTGTTATTTTTGTCTTGTGTAGAAATGGGTGCAGGCATTTCGTGCTGAGCATATGACGGTTGCCATCTACACCAATAATGGCATTGAGAGACAGAACGAAACGCTGAAGTACAAGCATCTAGATGGTTATAAAAACTGCAGTTTGACTGAGCTGGTGACAAGGCTTGTTACCAGTTTCCTTCCGGAAACACACCGAAAGTAAGTTGAAGCAGAATATACATGTCTTTGATTGCAGTAAACACTAATCATGTACAAACATCCTTCTGATGTTTGATTTCCTTTTCTGAGATTATACATCTCAAACTTTACTCAAGTAATAAAATAATTGGGCACTATACATGTAGTAGTAGTAGGCATGTATATGTAAACAAAAACAGTGACTTGTCTCTCAACTATCATAAGTAACATATCCGGATGCCTCTTCTCTTTTCCTTCAGGTACATCGAGCTCAACGTCAGGTACTCTCCAGGGTACAGCATGTACAGCAGCACATTGCCGAACTTCCTAAAGAACAGGCCAAGGGACATGGTAGAGCACATCCTGTCCCGATATGAAGACGCAAGGCTCCATATCGACCCCTGTAGCATTGTCAACAAAGGTGATGGGGTTTTCCAGGTCAAGAGTTCCAGTCAGAGCACCTACCACACTATTTCCTTCGGAACCAACAACACCATGCCATCATGTACCTGCACAGACTGGATGAGGTACAAATTACCATGCAAACACCTGTGTGCTGTCTTCCAACATGTTCCTGAGTGGGGCTGGGAGAGTTTTCCATCCAAGTACAAAGACAACCCAATCTTCACATTAGATACCAAGTATCTGGGACATATCCCAAGCTCAGATGGCCCAGATGAGGATGATAATGATGCTATCATCTCAACAATCACAGTAGATGATGTGCAACCAACACGTACCTGTAGTCTGCCTGCAAGGAGGAGGTCAAAAAAGGTGACACTGAGAACACAGTGTGCCAGTGTAATTCGTGAACTGACAGAGCTAACGTACCTAGTCCACGATGAAGAATACCTCGAACTGCTTAAGACCGAACTCGAGGATATCTTAGAGGATGTGAGAGCTCACACGCCTCATGATGGTCCCTTTGCCCTGAACACAACCCCCAAGAAAAGAGGAGTCAGTGCTCACACACCTCATGACGGTCCCCTTGCCCTGAACACAACCCTCGTGAAAAGAGAAGGAGTCAGTGCTCACACACCTCATGACGGTCCCCTTGCCGTGAACACAACCCTCGTGAAAAGAGAAGGAGTCAGTGCTCACACACCTCATGACGGTCCCCTTGCCGTGAACACAACCCTCGTGAAAAGAGAAGGAGTCAGTGCTCACACACCTCATGACGGTCCCCTTGCCCTGAACACAACCCTCGTGAAAAGAGAAGGGGTCAGTGCTCACACACCTCATGACAGTCCCCTTGCCCTGAACACAACCCTCGTGAAAAGAGGAGACAGTGCTCCTGACAACACAATGCCTTCGCCCCTCACTACCACACCATCAAAAAGAACGGCAGAAATGGCCAAGCTGCCCTTATACAAGGCACCCAACAAAAACAGGAAAAATCCTCATACCAACAGGGTCGGCCACTGGGCAGAGGTGATGAGGAGAAACTATCGAGTCAACAATGTTGCTACAGAGGACAACCTTCCAGAACTAACATGTACAGTGGAAGAGCTCATTGTAGACGACACAGAGGAAACTCTGCCGGATGTACCACAAGATGACGAGTGGGTGACCATCAACCACACAAGGTTGACCGTGGATGACCGGCAACTGCTACTAACAGGACAGTGGCTGACTGACAAGCACATCAATTGTGCCCAGCACCTGCTTAAGGAAGAGTTCCCTCTCCTGGATGGTTTGCGGGACACGGTTGTCCTCGCCTCCGGTAAGGACTTGTCCACCTGCGTGCCAGTCCCAGCAACGGCAGAGTCCATCCAGCTTCATCACATTGGTGACCACTGGGTCGTGTCGTGTACCAAAGAGGGGCAGACTGGCGTCACAGTGTACGACTCTATGTACACCACTGTGGGGATCAGTCTCCGTAGCCAACTGGTGAGACTGTACAAGAACCACGCCAGTGTTGATGAGGGCATTCTCCCCGTCACTGTCATCTGTGCGCAGCGACAGGTGGGAAGTGGGGATTGTGGACTGTTTGCTGTGGCGAATGCCGTTGCTCTGGCGGAAGGCCAATGTCCCACGGACATTGTGTTTGAGCAAACAAAGATGAGGGAACATCTTGACAAGTCCCTGGCGGCAAAATCTCTGCCAATGTTCCCAGTCATCACTACCTTCCAGCGGAGCAAGTACTTCGAGAAAAGCACGTACCAACTGTGCGTCTTCTGTACCTGCCTCCAGTACAGACAGGATGCACCGATGATTCAGTGTGACCAGTGTGCCAACTGGTTCCACTATCGGTGTGTCAACATTTCTGCACGAGATGTGGCGGTCCTCGTGGCAGAACAGAAGTACAGCTGCCCAGCATGCAAGGGGAAGTGAGCTCACCCTGTCTTTGTCTTTGTCCATGCGTGTCTGATTTTTTTATTTTTTACGGGGAATTAGTAGTTTGCCCAATTTATAAGAGTCAATGATGCCCTTAAATGTATGCTTGACAGTTGAAGTTCAAAGTTAACACTGTTCTTACTGTTCTTAGCGTTTACCGGTAGTCAACAACGGTCAGGCAACTTTTTGGGCATCACGAGAACGGGGCACAACCACTCTCTATGCTCTATATGCATATGACAGCAGCATGGAACGTTAATTACATGACCCTCAATTTTTTTCTGTTCTTTTGTGTTAAGTTCAGAGGACGGATCCTCGGTGATTTGGGCTTGGCTTAGGGTTACACTCCCTAAGTGACCGAGGGGGCCCAACTTAATGTTCCATGTTACTGCCTTATGTATCAGCATAGTTAGTGGTTGGTGTAAGTAACAATTTCGGCATTCAGGGGACCAAAATTGTTTTTTTTAAACTTACCTTTGGGGGGTGGGGGATGACACCTTTGGCAGATGACCTCCTCGTGGTGGGTGTCGGTAATGTTGTCAATCACAGGCAACAGCTAACGATCTGCCATGCACTCTTCTATGATTGTACTAAATTGTAGAAAACATAAATGACAAACAGACAAACTAAGTCAATCTTCAACAAGCATACATCTATGTATATTGTACTTATGATCCATGTCAATTCCTGGAGGATGGCTGAATATAGACAAAAAAACAAGAAAGTACTAGTATTCCTGCTCCTGCATACTAGTAAATCAACAGTCCGGCCTATGCTACCATACCTTGAATACAGAGCGCCAGTCTGAACGCCACACACATGGAGAATGGTCGCTGAACTTGAAAAGTTAAAAAAAAGAGCCACAAAGACAAATGTTAGATAATCCTACGAAACAAGATATTAATGATGTATGACTACAGAGTGCTGGACCATCCCCAGAAACCTGAGATGCCGATGTTTTGAACTAGAGAGTGGCTTACGAGTTCCTAACTCAACTCAACTCTACTTCTTTTTGTTTGGTTAGGCCACACCATCTTAATTTTATGGATGACATCCTCTGAAGGCCCCTAAACTAGTACCGTACGTGCGGGCAAATAAAAGAAAAATCCGACCAAAAATAAAACTGCTACCAAAGCACTAGGAATACAAAGCCGTCATTGTGAATTTGCGGCAATACATACCGACATATACAACTAGCCAGCACATGTTAGCTTTTTTCGGAATTTTTAAGTCCGCACTGTATGTATGTACCGAGTTCTTGAGTTGTGGAGTTTTGGTAGCCTGGGTGCCATCCTCCAGAGTTAACCACTGGCTCTGTATTGTCGCTGCCTATCATGGACTACCCAAGGCCTGGAGCCAGGCCAGAGCCTCAGTGGACGTGATCTTTTTTTTTTAGAAAATCAATACGTGCGCAGATGTCATCCATAAAATTAAGTCGGTGTGGCCTTAGTATGGTAGCTGAGGAAATTTGTTTCAATTTACCTTTCCCAAGCACGTCGGCAGAACATACTGCATGTGCACAAAACCTCCATTTTCATGGTTTTCCTTGGATTTGTGGTCAACGTTGGATCAGAATTTCACTTGTTGCGGAGGATATCTTTTACAACACAACTTTTGGAAACGACACTTAAGTGTTAACCTGATATGCGCGAATACAACCTTATATGAGATCTTCTGCCGAAGTGCCACGAACAATACATTTCCCATGACATGCATGACATCTACCATACAATAGTGTAATTCGCTATATTTCCCAGCAGCAAAATTTCACTGAACTATAAAAATTTTCAAATCTTTATATTTTTTCATGCCACATTATGTGGCATCAAGCACAAAAATCGGCACCATAATGATGAGCTCACAGTAGGTAAGTTACAGTATGGATCTTAAAGTATACTGAAAAAATTGAATGATGAAGACCTTATTGTACATTCATGCCATGATGGGCTAGTACAGATACATAACAAACGTATAAAAAAGTGGAGACAAAATATACACTAATTGACTTTGACATAACGTAACATACATAAGGAACATACAAGGATACTATACTACGCTAAAATAATAATAATACTTTTACAGTAATTTGCTTCACATGGCGCCATCGGTCATGATACAACGACAACAAAATTATTTTCCCCCCAAAGACTGTAACATGTAACGTTAATCATCTTAATAGCCCTAAGTTATTTAGGTAAAGGTACATGTTCGGACCTCTAGATCAGTGTTCCTGTGACCGTGTACCTGTATCTAAATTTCTTAAGGTACACAGCCCTATAAATTGATATTATATCAAACCGATGTGCATCATGTACCAACCAAGGCTTATGGTATGAAATTTGCGCTCACCCGGTTGTTCACACGGCGCCCGGACTTCTCCGCTCGTCACCTGGACCCCGACCACTCACGACCATACGTTTATCGGCAACAACACTATCTTAAGGCAACTCACTATGCGTATTTTTGGCTGAACATCCATTTTATCGCATATTTTGATGATAAAAACGCGTCGGAACATCACTCTGCTCGGAAAAGAAGCAAGTACACATCTTGCTAGAGTCTGCGCACAAACCATGCGCACTAGCATTCGAACATGTGACCGGTCAGAGGTCACGGGGTATTTAAACCTGACAGGGATCCATTCTAGTCTTCACCGACCTAGGTATGCGATTTGGAGAAACGCGAAGGTCGCGTTTCACCATATCGCATGTCGATTTTGGCCACCTCAGAGCGGAGGCGCGCAGATCGCCATATGTGTTCGATTTTGTCCACCTGAGAGTGGAAACGCGCAGATCGCCATATGGGCGGCGCATGCCATCATTTCTGTGCGAATTTGTCCCCCTGTAGACGGAAACGCGCAGATCGCGATCTGTGTGAAACTCTCCACCCAAGAGCCGGAACGCGCATGACCTGCGGAGCCACTAACAGGGCCAACCGGGGTCGTGTGGCGCAGTCGGTAGCGCGTTCGGCTCACACCTGAGAGGTTGTGGGTTCGAACCCTGCCCATGTCACCGATCTTGTGCCCTTGGGAAAGGCACTTTACACGACTTTCCTCACTTCACTCAGGTGAAAATGAGTACCTAGCTTCGGTTAGGGACGTCCCTCGGATAGGACGTTAAATGGAGGTCCCGTGTTTGGGAGAGCCACACCCCATGCACGTTAAAGAACCCACCGCACTTATCGAAAAGAGTAGGGGATCTTCCCGGTGTGAGTGGTTCAAAACTTACAGTCCGGTCTTACGCAGCTTGTACATGTGCGCACATGTACAAAACTGGTGTGTTACGCCTGAAGGCGGTTTACCGGTTATGCGAAACAAACAAACAAACAAACAAACCGCCTGAAGTCGGCCCGCCGCTGAGCCCACCCCAGTGCAGGCTCCCGAGTGGGCTGTGACGCTGTAATCAGCGTGACGACCCCATAGACGGCTGGTACATGTACATGGTCTTACAACGGCATCATGAAGTACATAGTAACCTACTTGGTCTTTGTGAAAATGTTTGTTTCTGTGTATTTTTAATCCTGGTTTGCACGAACGGAGCACCGGCCAGAGCACCTGCCCAGCTCGTCGGTAAAAAAAAGCAAACAAACAATAAGTAGACTAAGTGTTCTTCGGTTATAACTGTATATTCCACAGACATTTTATAGACATATCTTTCTGGTAGTTTTTGCTTAAAAGGACATTTGGTAATTTTTTAGAAGTGTCTGTGCAGTATTTTTTCAGCTAGAATCCCACCGGTCGACGTGGTCAAGACGGCAGTTTGCGCCACCAATTCAATTCCGGTAAGTATGTTCAACAGGCAGGATAACATCCAAAGGTAAGTGATCGCATGTAGATGCTGGGGAGATCATCAGGCACACAGCGCCCTGGAAAAGGTTTGCATTACACATAGCTACAGAGAATAAATATTTCCTACTTTTTGTTTAACTAGAAGTCTAACAAAAAACAGAGAATGATGTGTTTGTACTCTGTAGTTTGTATTCGTAGAATAAGCTTATAGCTTGGAATATTGTAAAATGTCGGCGTATGAACCGACGAAAAAAATATTGATTGTGCGGTAAAGTCTTTGATTTTCATGTCCTCCGATAGAAAATTCTTTGACATTGCCTACTATGCATAATTTTCAGACAGTGTCAGACTAGTTAGGTTAAGCCTTTTCTTCTTAATTAAACTATCTACTCACCACACAATGCGAGCAAGTAACCTGTTCGGTGGGAAAGCACTCCGCCGACGCGGGAAATTTCAATATGAACACATTAACCTCACCAAACAATAACAACCTTTGCCTAACAATAAAGTGCGTGGCGTTGTCCACCAGATGCCCTAAGAAAACAACAGCAATATTTCATAAGGTGTGACAACCAATAATATGATAGAAATGTCCACATACGGTGACTTCCAGCCAATCATTGATAGTCTACCTGTTGCAAATTCTTCGGACCAAGGTCTAATTACCTGTGTTCAGACGTACTCTCTCGAAGTTTTCTACCTTTATCAATTTCACGGTCGAAATACCGAAGGTGAAGCAAGCGTCCTATTACCATACCTTCTAGCTCAAGGTCCCTGCATTTTTGCGCAAGGAGAAGTAGAGCAAAAGGAAGACCATGGAGCATTTTGGCAAAACGCGGTGCATTCTGGGGCGTTCCTTCAGAGGACAATGACCCCTTGAATGCGTGCGTCACCCCATACAAGCTCGGCGTCTTTTAGACAAATTGTCGAAGGAAATTTAGATTCTTCAACATATAAATTTGGATACACATACACAAAACAACCTACTTCCTGTTGTTGCATATACAATGTATATGCTATAACATTACCTGTTCTTGGTCAAAGAACTTCCTTGATGCCTGCGGTTAGCCCCTGAGTGCTATCAGTGGGTTCTTCGGGCCAGGGTAGCCCACCTTACCGGCAACACGTGGACCGTAGGTTGATCGGCGTGGCCAGCATCGCCCAGTCAGCTTACCGGTACTTGTAATATTTCGTAGTTTAGACGGGCCAGCCATTACACTCTCGCCAACGTTAACGTTATAATTTCACAGCATACTACAGACGTCATTCCTACCCGAAGATTCTACTCTAATTAACTCTAGGCATACTCTTCAGATAAATCTGTCCCCGAGTCTACCTCGGTATTTTCGGTGATTTATGAAAAGTTTCTCAACGAATAGTCCTCCTGGGTGCAGTGTAGGAAAATATAAGAAGGCAATTAACTTACCGGTACTGACTAATAGTAAGACAGCCTTACCAAACTGCCAGTTTCAACCAACTTTGAGGGTATATATATTTGTATTTGGTCTGAAAAAAAATCCCAGCGCAAACCTTGTCATGTATAACGTCGGGCTCCGGCCGCGATATTTTGCGCTGCGGTTTTTGACTGAATCCTCTTTTTATATCAATATAGATGAACAATATGTACAAAAAATTTCTCTCTATCTTAATATCTATCAAAATACTTACCGCAAAGTCGCCAAGCCGATACCACAATGAACGACCGGATAGCGTCACAACATAACCGTCGCCATCTTGTTATTTTGGTAGAGAGGGAAGTTACGGCGATTGTCGTAAATCCCCCTGTAGATAGAAGTTAGCATTAGAGGACCACCTTAATATTCTAGCACGCAATAAAATGTAGCGCAGATGGGCTAAGTTATAGCCACAAGTTTGAGGCCGCGATAAAGGGAACAATCAGCCGGTAAAAGGAATAACAATCGGTAAAGAATACTAGTACTTTGCTCCGATATTTGCTTCGAGTTGTTGACCAATTCACACATGCTTTTCGGCGACCCTCCCTAGTTATGAATAATCATAACTTCGCCATTTAGATGGCCCCACCATCACACGCTCGTCAACATTGTAATTTTACTGTACACCCCTCAAAATCATACAGAAATATTTGAAATACATTGTAAATATGTCGCCGACTCTACGTGGATATTATCGGCGATTCAGTGTTTCTCAACGAAAACTCCTCTCGGTCCTGTTGCAGACTCTGTGAGTGGAGGAAAGAAAGCAACAAGTTAACTTTCTGACTAATACTAAGACAGTTTTAATCAAACTTTGCGATTTGCATTTGGTCTAGCTATAAAATCCCCAGTGTAAATATATGATGTCATCAGGCCACACCACATTTCGGAGCAGTTCCCATACGTGCGATCGCATCTCAGCGATCTGCGAGTTCCCGCCTTCAAGCGGAGAAATTCGCACACCTATGATGGCCTGCACACACGGCCGATCTGCGCGTCTCCGCTCTCTGGTGGCCAAAATCGACATGCGATATGGTGAAACGCGACGTTCGAATTTCTCCAAATCGCATACTAAAGCCTACCTGGATGACGGGATATCTTGGGGTTCGGACTGTTCCATTATGATGGCGGGGTCTCTATTTTGTAAAATGCCAGTCCATGTTTTTATGTCCATATTTGATTTAAAGAGTCCGACTCTCTACTCGGCCAATATCTGAAATGGTCAACTTTTCAATGCTTACTACAAGCAATTAGCATGTCGCAATTACATTTCAAATTCATGTCATTTGTGTTTTGGAGAGAGCAGTTGGACAGTAGTGAGCCAACTCACTCAGCATAACAGGTGCTGCACATTGTACTGCATGTTGTGAAGTCCCACTATGAACCTTTTGTCCACTACCACACAAGAAACCCCCTATTTTAGACGTAGAGCAGTCTTGTTGTAAAACTCCCCTATCTTACAAGTATAATAGTTCAACCCAGCGACCCAATATCTTCTCTGGTATACCATCACACCTCTGGAGCAAAGGATTTGTCAATTTTGTAGCTCAAACAAAGTAAATTTATCGTTCTTATGCGCTTTGATCATCCTGTACTATACAAAGCCATTTCAAATTACATTTTTAACATCACAAAGAAACGAGAAAAAGCCGAACCTCTGTATTAGAGTAGTTTTAGAGCTGTTTGTACTACAAACATGTATATTACCCATTTCATCTGTTCACCTGTTCTTAGCCCGATACCGGCATGAATGTACAATAAAGGTTATTATTATTACTATCCTTTTGTTTCGGCCAATTTCTACTATTTTTCCAGCGATCTGCGCAGAGCCTGGTATAGGCTAGTGTTAGGAGTCCTGGAGGCAACACAATAAAACCAAGGAGATTTTTGATGAAGCTCCGCTGAAGTCCAATGTGCGACTACGGTTCACTACAGTCTAGCAGAAGAACTTGCAACACTGCAATATACGTATGTTCATGGTAGTAAAAGTTGGCGGTCTGAGGAAAATGTAGGACCCCAGGGCCTGGTAGGACCCGGTGTGTACGGACACGGATCTGTATCCCTGTATATTCACGGTGGCGCCGGATGCAGAAAAGAGAAATTTGGCGAATTATTTGGTAACGGTAATGACAAGTTCGCCGAGCAGAAGTGACAGCAAAAAACCCGAAAAAAAAAGTACCGCCAAAAATCTAAAATATTACAGCAACCTCCGTCAATCCCGGAATTCCGTACATTTGAATAGTGAGAATGAGCCAGTTGATCCATCCGTTTTATTACAGATTTTAAGCATAATCACTATAACATAACACACAAACCATGCAGTGTCACACTTTATAAAAAAAAACAGTGAAGTTCTCGCCTATCCTCCTCTGCAGGCGCTTGTGGTGTGGTTGACGTTGAGTGGTGGGGAGAGGGGCGCTGATGTGCACTTTTGATTGCACTATGATGGGTAAAATTTTCTAATAGCACTTCAATCATTGCATGCATCTCTGTGACCACCTTCCCAAGAAAATCAGTGCCCCCCCCCCACCCACACACACCTATGAAAAGCACTGACCACACCCGTAACTTAACCTACAAAGGAGGCTAGTAGTCGTCTAGTTCAGCAAATATCAGTTTACAAGGTGCAGACCACACAGGTGAGCTCGTAGCCGCTGATGTAGGGTCCACAGGGAAGAGAGCCACACTGCGCCTCCACCAGCAACAGCAGGGCTCCGTTTAGGTCGGCAGATGAACCTTGCCTGAGCTCTGGAGCTCCGTCCACACAGATGAAGTTCTTGTTGCTCGCGTCGTTGAAGGCTCCCGACATGAGGTAGCCGCTGTACTCCTTACTCCACCCCCGAGGACAGGACAGGCGGGCGGGGATCATGACGTGTGCAGACCGACCGGACACGAGACACACCGAGCAGGGGACGTCGTAGTTATGAGGGTTGGTGATGTGCCTCATGTTGTCAGTGGAGAAGTACTCAGCACTCACATGGTACTCTGCCCCGTACATGTAGCTTCCGTGCTGATTACCAGCCACTGGGTTGTTCCACTCCACATCTTCCAGGGGGAGGCACTGGTAGTCACTTCCCCCTCCCGACTGGCTGTACAATCCACCGCCCACAGCACCTGTCAGTGGCATGGCAGGAATACTTTACTTTTCTAGTGCTCTGGCGATATTGTAGCCTCTACCAGGCTTGGGGAGGCGGCGGGAAAGAGTAGAAATCGGCCAAATAGAGAAATAAGCATGCCAAGGGAGTTTGTCCGTTGAGAGAACAATTTGGATTGCGGCGAATTGTTCTCTCAACGGACAAACTCTCCTGGCATGCTATCTCTCAATTTTGACGATTTCTACTTTTTCCACCATAGCATGTTCAGGGCAAAAGATACAAAAACCGTAAGTTCTGCTGCAGTACCAAGGTCATCCACCAGGAGACCCATATTTGACCTTGACCTTCATCTTTCTAATACTTATCAGCATACCAAATATCATCACAATCCATAAAGGCGTTTTGAAGTTATGCTGACTACAAATGTGCGGAAACACAAACGCACAGACAGACAGACACACACACACACACACACACAGACAGACGCGCCAAAAACAATACCTCCATTTTTCATGGAGGTAATAACTTGGGTCTTCTGTTTGACCTACCGGAGTAGACATTCTTTGCGTTTTCGCCACAGTCCTCCCTCCCCCACCGCACGTACACGACATGGTTTGGCGGCGTCGCGTCGGCCGCTCTCCGCTCTCGAGGTGCCCCGCCCGCAGAAATGCCGTTCTGCCGGTCCTCTGTACCAGCTAAGGCGGTCTGCGCAGAACGGGTAATCTGTTATATGATGTAAAGACATTGGTATGAACGACTGAAGTAGCAGTGTTCTAGTCAGTGTTTGTCTTCAGTCATTTGACGGACTTTTGCTGCTCATGACAGAAATTTTGTCCAACCCGTCATCTTTTAGTTTAAAAAAAATGTAAAAATATAGAAAGTGATGTTTTAAACGAAGATTTTAGTCTACCAGTAAAATTTGCCCCTCATTATGCAGAAAATAGTGTTTCAGACATAGGGTCTAGATTTCAAGATTTCCCAGGGGGAGAATGTCTCCTGATTAGGCCATGTTGATTTGATTATATGGATGACATCCACTGGGAACCCCAAAACTGATGCGCGCGTGCGAATAAAAAAAAAGTTTTGCAAAAAAAAAGTTGCTTTCACTATGAAATCTACGTGGTCATGAAGGTTGAACAAATTGCACAGAATATGTTATGGCGAATAATCTACTCTTCGAATTCATTTCTTTACATTTTTTTGTCTTTTTTCCTTTGATTTTGGCATTCTACGACATTGGTATCGTTTCTAAATGTTTTCCTTTCAACGTATGGTATATTTTTGCTTATTTAGCAACTGTTTTGCACGATTTACAGTCTGGTTGAAAACTTTTTTTGTTGGAAACGGCCGAAAATTCATGCGCGCGTGGATGTCATCCATATAATCAAATCAACATGGCCTTACCCAAAAGTCTAGGATTGCCGCGCCTTCTTAGTTTGACATGGTGTTACGTCAAAGAAAACTGAGATGGCGGGGAAAAATCAGGCTTGCTACAGCACTGGTTAAGTAGACAATACAGAACTTCCCACCCCAAATACACATGGGAACAATATTGTTTCCACTTTCTCACGGTTGCAATGATGGTTTTTATGTTGTTGTTGAGAGCTTGGCCTGGGTTCAGAGTCAGGGATCTTGTTCTGGTCCTTGTAATTATCGTAAAAGTACTGCTTTTTATTCCTTTTTTGTCTAATAAGTTTTACTTCTAACAGGAGGCTATATACTGGTAATTGCAAGTGAAGTGCTTAAGGTTCATTTGATTATGTAGATTACTTTAAAAGTGACTACTCTATAGTCTACATTTTGACGCTAAATGATAGGGATGTTAAAACAATTTTCTTTTTTTCTCCCAACGTGGAGAAATTAGAATAAAGTATGGGTTGGCCTCTTTAAACAGGTCTTGTCTTTCGTGATCACAGAACAGTCAATTTGAAATAATATCCAGTCGGATCCTTATCACAAGGTTGCTGAGCAGTGTTACCTCCCGCTGCAGGTCTGACATGGTGACGTAGACCAGCGGCACGAGGACGGCGTACACCAGCACCGCGCCCAGACAGCCTCCCGCCAGGAGCACCAGTCCTGTCCGCCGCCCGCCCGGACACTTGTACCCACCCTCCAAACCTGAATAGAAATAAAGGAAAACATAATGAAGTTCCTCATTTTCAACAATGTGCAACCAGTACAGCGCTCTAGCTATCTAAAATTTCTTTCATCTCAATTTTGTTTGACGCAACATCACAATCCTAGGGGCATGCTAGCCTGGAAAGATTTCAAATCTTGATCCTCTGTAACTCTGTTTCCTTCAAAATTCATTCGGAAAGACGGCGCTCGCTAGAACACTGATCAAGTATCAGAAAAGGTAAAACATTCTTATAAAAGAAGTTACTATTCTGTCGGGTGGTGGAACGGTGAAGAAAATTTGGCGTAGAGAATATTTTTTTCTGTGATAACTCACCTCGGTCCATGGCAAGTTTCTCCGAAGACATTTTCCTGACACCGATATGCCACAAACCTAGTTTTGAAGAATGGAATACAGAAATGGCGCAATCCAACAGGTGGTCAACTTCAACTGAGTGTCCAGATGCAAAGCCAACACTCATTTGGGGGGGGGGGCTCTTAGAAATAATTCGGTGAAGCTTACTGGTCTGTGCCAAAATGTTTCATGGGATTTATTTGAGGGTTAATTTACATACATAGTAGGCAATTGGGAAGCTTGCTAGAGTCTCCAAAAATTCACGTTTAGAAGGCCGTACAAGCTTATTTCCACAGTCATCATATTTGGAACAAACTTCAAGTGACTATATTGTATGCACACATCCGATATTAGTATGTATTTTACGGTCTTTGTTTGGTATCATTTGACATTTTCATTCAACTGTCTATATTTTCATTTACTTTTCTGTCAGTTTTTAATGGACAAGTTGGTTTATAACATTTGTGATCTTAGCATTTTATCTCTGTGAAGAGAATAGTGTATTTTATCCCATACACATCATGTAGACGTTCCAATGTTGTGAGATATAGTTGCTTGGTATAATCAAGATTTGTTTCTCTGTAGTACGTCGTCCACAGAACTACCTAAACATGGCCTGTACATCTAGCCTTTTATTTAAAATAACAACAAGGTATAGTGACGCTCAACTCAAGTTTTTCAACTTATTTTGTCAGCGCCATTTAACGATAGAAATATGTATGTAAATACAACCAGATAGACAAAAGCTGAAGTGCACCTGAGCCCCCCACCCCACCTAGCAACTTATTATTTCGATTATAGATATGCTTAGTCCATATCAGGCTTCAGAAAATGGCTGGAAAGAGTAGAAATTGGCCAAATAGACCAAGCCCTCGCAAAGAGAACAGGTTACCGCCTCCAAAAGCCTGGTAGAGGTTACTAAATTACTTATGTATTTTACTTTGCAGATTTTTTGGAGCGGTGGCGTTCCTTTTTTGGGGGGGAGGGGGGGATGATACACGATTTTTACACGGACTAAAGGGATCTCTAAAAATGCGCGGCAATGGGAGTTATTACGAATCTCCGTGGATGCAGCGCTACCGCAAACAAGGCCCTCCCACCGAAAGGAACCGCCACTCTAGCCGCTCGAAGAAACAAACGCTCCCCCACTAGAAGTCTACTAAACACGGCCATGCGAGAACTTCCTAGTTTTCCATTCCTGCAGTCCTTCTCGCATTTTCTGCTTTGATTCCTCCCAGGTAAAGAGCGGCTTGTAGCCGAGAAGACGCCTGGCTTTCTTACAGTTGAAGTAGAAGGTCGTGTTCAGGAGTGTCAGCAAAGCCGGAGTTATAGGGGGAACGAAGTTGTAAAACGGTTTCAAGAGAAAACGCAGGAAAGCGAGAACATAAGCGATGAAGTATAGGACCCAGAGAGGAAGAACTAAGCTGTCGTCCCAACGAATTCCGATAGGGGCGCATAGCTCGTTGTACCTCGTAACCTCGTTCTGTACCGGCGTGTCGTCGGTTATGAAGAACGCCTCCCCGCCTGCGGTGCTTGGTGACGTCACCAGCGTCTGAGCGGCCAGGAGGTGAGCCCAGGCGACGTTCCCGGCGTACAAACATTCGCTCTTGACCTTGGGATGACTGAGGTGTTTGAGGGGCCCGGCGAACGGATCCACGCCGAAGTCCCGCCACATCTTATACGCACTCCATTCACCATCACCATATAGGCCTGCAACAAACAGAGCTTTGAAAATTTAAAAAGGGCTCGTTATTATTTATATGGTCGTCTTCAGGATAAACTGTATTTAACATATAGCCAGAAGGCGTCCACCAATCAAAAGGCTCCATTCCCCATTGGTTTTCAGGCCGTAACCTAAAAAGTGGTCGGTTATTAGAATAAACAGGCCAATTACACTTTTAGTATCTATCTATTATAAACTTATTGTAGTTTATTTTGAATAATTTATTTGAAGAATATAACAAAATTGAAAAGATATAAGTTAAATTTTAACAGAAAAAGACTGAAAATAATTTTTGACACCCACTGTTCGAATATCAAGTGGTCACCGCAGATTACTGCAAAGATGATCTGTTTTCTGTCCATGCCATCTTTTTTACGTAATTTAGAATGTGATAGATTTTTGGCAATTGAGAAATTTGTTTATAAAGGAGTTTGTGTAAAAAATGCGTCAGTTGGATAAGCTATATGATAATAACGTTGTTGCCCCACCTTATCCTCGGTGTATATGGTGATATAATCCCTGGTCAGGTGCGATAACCACCTCATAAACCACTTCGTTTGCTACGCTCACTTGGTGGTTTATTCGGCGGCTATCGCACCTGACCAGGGATCATCTAACCATATACACCTTGGGGCGGGGCATTAACTCTTTAGTAATCCCCATTCTTCCTTTATTCCTTCCTTCTTCTTCTTTCTTCCTTTCTTCTTTCCTTTTCGTTCTTTCTTTCTTTTCCTTTCTTAAAAGCCATCGGAGAGCGTAGATTTGGCACTTGTGGTTCTGACGTACCTCCCGGCCTTAAGGTACAGGTGTGCAGAGTTTTCCCGCCATTTGTCCGCCGCCCGTTCGACCTCAGAACAGCCGATTCCGCAGCCGCCTTCGTCCGGCCGTAAAACAGCACTGGGGACGAGCTGTCGTACGGCGTGCTCTCGTCCCCATCCTCCACAGGGTCGCCCCGCCGGTTTGGCCCCACAGCTAACCGACTGCTAGTGTAGACGAAGCTGGTAACGTCTTCATTCAGGCAGCGCTAGCATTGGAGCAGAGTCTCTGTTCCTGATGTTTAGAACAAGGGAATATGCTTCAAGTTTTTAGTGATATCAAAGTTATCCTACAAGGCAATTTAAGAGCATTAAAATATTCTGCATTTTGAACTTTGTTTGATATTGACATTTGTCACCATTCCTTAGCACATTTTCGTTATCATTTCACACTTAAAGTGTTTTGAAATACCCCCCAAAAATAAAATACTGTACGTAAGGAGTTTCTTTATTTATGTGTTCCACCAATATGTAGCTAGAGCTACAAGCCTACTTTACGAAACAAGCATCAGATAGTTTTGATTGAACTTACTACACCAAGAAGGTGGCCACTCAAAATTGACTCTAAAAATGTAGTTCTACTGCCCTGAAATCCCTTTGGGTGCCATTTATATTATAACAGTCTGGAGTCCAGGCTTTAGTCTCTTTTCATATTCCAGAATTTCATGACTAGACTCATTTTATGCCGCCACCAACGCAGAGGACAAATACAGTACAGGTCACAATACTCATTCTCACTTGAGTTAAGTGAGGAAAGTCGTCTAAGTGCCTTTCCCAAGGACTTTAGCTCCCCGTGATCCTTGTTGGCACGGTAGCCGCTCTTGGCGAGCTAACAAGCCTGGACTCCATGCTGATGTTTGTCTTGAGTTTATCGTGATCAGTGTTAACGGTGTTTGAATATCGGGATGGAATTGCGACGTGGGTTCTGTAAAGAATCGCCCTGACCCATAATCCGTTATTTCAGGAGGCCGAAATTATACATGCATAAACATATACTGTCACTGACGAAAGCTAGTGGATACTAGCTGAAACGTCTGACGTTTTCAAAATCATATCCGGTTGCTTGAGTAACTGCTTTTTTGGCGTATCGTATACGTATTACCTGGATGTCTAACCTTCATCGACGTACATGTATATACTGTATAAACATATCTAGGATACACTATTTTACATTTCCGAACTCTGAACAGATTCTCTTGTACAATTGCTAGAGTTGAGTGACGTAACTACGATGACCTTGACAACACACCTTTGACATTGACGTCCCACAAGGTCACGTCGTTGACCAATCCGAAGAGGTCATTTAGTGACACTGTGTGGATGACCACGTCTGCGCCTGCGCACACCTGTCATCTGCGCCATATTTGTTACGTCACCACGGACCAGACTGAGGTTTACCCCTACAGGTCATCAGTTAATTCACTTTGTTAGCGACATATTTCTTAGTGAACACAATATACATAGATATATCTTGGTTTAAAACCAATTTTGATAATGTGTGCTGTTGTATTGTGTCGTGAGTTAGTGTACGGAACGGCAACTCTAAGAGCTGTTGATGTATTTACAAACGCTTCTCTGCAGGAACACTTCAGCGCATCCAATGCCAGTGCAGTCCTCCATGAAATTGCTAGAGGGCGGTTTCGATACATGCACTTTGCCTTTATATATGTAAACAGGACATATTTCCAGCCCCCAATGGAATAGTCTATATGTGGTATACATCAAAGAACTGATAGATAGCGGCGAGTTGCAGAACTCCAGTCAGAAGCTCTGAGGAAGGTGTCTGATAGACATCGAAACGTAAGCAGGTGAGAACCTTACTGGTTGTGTAAGAAGAAAATTCTATACCCTAATCAAAGAACTGAGCTGTCAAAGATAACCTACTTCTCAAATGAGTGTTCAACTATTGTAAACTCACATTGGCAGCGTAGTCCAACCTCCAAATTGCCAATTTAGTAAAAAAATCTCATTTTTCAATCATCACAAATACGTACGGTAGATGGAAACACTGAGGGAATGCTCCCTGACCCAACTTGTACACCACCAAAACTAAACAACATGTCATCACTCTTATTAGAGTTATACCAGGCAACCAAAACAAGACTATAACCATTTTTTCAACAAAATAGAAAGAGAAAAACTCTTCAGCTGAAAAAATATCACCACAAATATAAAGAAAACTGCTGTTTTCAGTTGGTTTGGATGCACTCACCAATGGCATTGGATACTCAAACTGGGCCTTCTGCGCCTGCGGGAAATGGTGACCTTTGCCCTTCGAAATTTGCTTAAATTCGCTTTATCACTCAAGGTCTCTGGTTCTTGAGATGGTCAAATTAGGTATTGATTTGTAACTGGATGGTTCCCAATTCATGTTACTTCTTTGTTAACTTATTAAAAAAAGTTCTCGGGTTCGCTAGTACAAGAAGCAACATGCAAAATTCTGCCCCCCTAAGCCATCAAATATCACCACCTCCCAAATTATATCATAATCCCCTCCCCCTCCAAAACAAAGAAAATACAGTCGCAGAGCCTGTAAAAGACGCTACAGCAAAACACTATTTAAACACCAGACTTGTGAACAGGTTTCCTACCACTGTTCTGAGACTTGCTGTAACCGCGAGGTTCCGTATCGACCACGCGGATCTCGGAGATGTTCTTCCCTCTCTGCACCAGCAAGTCAACAATATGGGAGCCGAGAAACCCGCAGCCTCCTGTCACCACGTACGTTAGACCCGCTGACATGGTATCTGCGGTTAAAGACAAGGTGAAACTTCAGTTTAGCTGCGAATTCAATGAACAATTCAGCAAATAAACTCTTCCACCGGTGCGTATCTAAAAAAATCCCCAGTTCTTTCTGACAATTGTGGTTAAGGTAGCAGTACACAGTATCCGGCCTATGGGGATTTCTATAGTTAAGAATCCCAAAGTGACCTACTTCGAAGTGACCTACTTCGACACGGTGAAAAATATAGTAGGGCGTAAACGTTAGGTACAGAACTTGAATATGTTTGAGTTCAAGGTATAATGTACAAAATATGTAAAAATGGGCTAAAGTTTGTCGGCTAGTTCACTCGTGATGCAATCTTTTAAAAGCGCTATGCGGAAGGTCATTGCAGCAATCGCACAACACTAGGCTGTGACAGTATCAAGGCGCAAATCTACACTAACCGAGCAAAGATCAGAATTCAACTTTAACAGCCTCAAACCTGTACCACAGTACCCGCGTCGTGCCGTACACACAAGAATCTCTGCGCCTGTCTCAAGTACATGCCGACCTACTTTGTGCCCTTACTTCTTTTGACTACGGGGTTCGCCCATTAATACTGTGTACTGCGACCTTTAACTGGGAAACAACTCGACGCCTCATGACGTTCTGTGATAATATATGTTAAGTTACTTGGCGATTATCTCATCAACAATTCAATTAATGAAATCATTTAGCAACATTTGAGTTAAGGGCGCCTTGAAGTGTTCTGATTTTACCTAGGGAAAGAAAGAAACCTTTGTCAGGGCCACCTGGAGGAAAGTGGATCTGACATTTGGCCTTCCTTTGTGTTCTAATCGTTTTGCCCCTGGCATAGTACTCAACACTCTTTGTTCAGATATTGTCGCATCCCCCCTCATATATATTATTGACGCGACGATGTTACCATAAATGATCAAGCTTTTAAGCTGTACGAAACGTGGGGCTAGGCCAACTCTAGATCTATTTTATGGATTTTATACAGGTTACAGGAGAAAATTTGATTTCAAAAGAGTGGGGGGAGCGCTGCCATATTCACAAGAATCTCCTTTTCTGAAACGACCAGTGTTTCTGATGAATTATGAGGCTTTGATGGTTGCAACAAGAATGGGTACCCAGTTCGGTCCATCATATCTACGTTCTGTTTAATCCTCATTTAAAGGTTTATTTCTTACCCAATGAACCTTTGTTGGTCTACATTTGAGAAGCAATTACTTAGGTATGGATTTAATACGTCTCTTGAAAATTGGCAAAATTTGGGCAGCTTTTAATAAAATGACAACAATTCGCTGTGGTGCGACTGTCGTTGTGGGCGACGGTTGAACAGAAAATACCACTCCCCGCGCCTGAACACCTGCAAAGGAAGTGTATTTTACAAACTCGCTCGAACTTTGCACTAGATTTTCACACAAGCTTTCATTTTGATGACCCTCCCCGAGCCATTTTCTTTTTCGATGGCCCTCCCCGGAGCGCTTTAGCCATTTTTTCAATGGCCCTCCCCCCAGGCCCAAAAATTTCAAAATGGCCCTCCCCCAGTGCACCATCCCTCTCCCCACTAAATATCGTCTACTCTCCTGTGTAGCTACAAAGCCTGGTGAAAGTTCCTCAGAGATTTGAAATGTGTACACTGAGAACATATTCTTACCTGTGAGGCACAAATCGGACAGCAATCTTAGCGATATTTCAGCACTGATCCGCCACAGAATCAGTTGTGTGTGGAATGAAGTAAAACTTGTCCTTTCACTTCAGCTTATTGTGAGTCAGAGTATTGAAATGTCAAAGTGTCACCTCTGACATGGGATTGGCGTCTGGAGCCCTCGGTTCTTAACGGATCGTAAATCTGGTGTTCAGGTACGCCTCCCATCGAATGGATCCACCTTAAATTTTGTAAACAAGACCTTCCGAGCCATGATCGGTGTGTGGACTCGCAAAAGCTGAACAAGAATTCGGAGATCCCATACCTCCATGAAACATGAGTTATTGTGTTCTTCAAGAAGAGTATATAAATATGTATTCGGTTTGGCCGTTGTGTGGCTCCGTATCATATATATGTAGGTCGACGATGTAACTCTATTATTTGTCGGCGCATTTTTTTAATTTTTGGTGTGTGGGTAGCAGTTGTGAAAATGTACTTGAAGTTTAAAAATGGACCACCTGATTTTTCGTAATTGCAGTGGGCTTTTTGTGCATTTATCGATTGTGTTAATGCAGCCTATATCAGTGAATGGATCGTAGTGATATTTGGTAGGTGTGCAGCGGTTGCAGAAACAAATTTGAAGGTTAAAATGGTTATCCCATTAAGTATCTGCATTGCTGTAAAGTGTTGTGTATTTTTGGGTTTTTGTTTGTGGACAAAATAACTTGAGAAAACGGGAGCTGGTTTGAATGGTATTTACTGTTTGGGTAGTGACATGAAAGGCGAAGGTCAAGGTCGATAATGGGTAAATTTAAAGTGCCAGGAGAATGGTTTCTAAGCAGTGGATAGCCGTTGGAGATCATCGGGAACGAATGGTGTGATTTGGGGACTCCTAGTAGCTTGTTTGGGACTGTAGTAGACAATTTTTTTGTTGTTTTTTAGCCGCGACGTTTCCGAACAAACGGCCGGGAACAATTTTACACCAAGATGGCGGGGCAAGGGCAAGGGAAAGGGAAAGGAAGATGAACGCTGGATTCGCGTACGGAGATACGTACTAAAAACATTATCAATTTTTTGGCAAGTTCAGGAAAAGAATCAACATTTTGTGCTGTTCAACCACGGCGGTCTGTCACTACGGCATTCTTTCCCATTGCTAGGCGTGTTCTAAAAAGTATCGGGTTACAAGACGCTATTTTGGCCTGTTTTGGACTACCAGTAAAACACTTGAAAATAAACAAATAATATTTAGTGGTAAATTTCGTCAAATTAAAATGAAAATATCGTCTTAACATCCTGTAAATGTTAGCTTTTTATGTTAAATCAATGATTTTTAAAAAATTCGCTCAGAAAGACGATTATTTTCGGGTTTCCGAGCACAAGTTATGTCACGTTTTTAGGCAAACTTCGTTCAAACCTGGCTACGTATATTGCACCAGATCCTCGATTTTTATATTTTTCGCTGACTGGGGATCAGGTAAAAAATCGTGTTTTAGGGATTTTTTAATTTCTGATTTTAAGTCTAGTTTTTATCGACATATTGGTGAAAAAATTGCATTTTTTGACATTTTTCTCACTAAATTACCCAAAATTCAAAATTGAGGCCATTTTTCAAAAATCCCTAAAACACGATTTTCGGGACAACTGTGACAGTCATTTTGAGCCGTAAATGGGGTATGCTTGACTCTCCATGTTTCCAGGTTTGAACGAGTTTTGCAGACATGTCATATCGCCAGAAAGTGTGCATTGTGTTATTCATACCCACCAAAAGTAATAGCGGACATGTACTGTCCAGGAAACTGTTTGTATCTATAGAAAAGTGTTGTTTTTTATCTGTTGCAAAGCACTCGGGCAGAAGGGCTTGTTTTGCCGCTTTATTGTAAATGACCGCAGGTGACCCCGAAATGGAACGCGGGTTCGATTCGAATTGCCCAGATCGAACACAGTTCGGATTCTATGAAATGTGGGAACTTTGCAGCCCAGATTTTACCACCGTGAACCCTAGTCCTGCGGCCGCCGAGTTTCCTTTTTTATGTTTTATTTGTGTGGACTTCAAGTGTACTCGGTTATCTGGTGCCCGCGTGAACCCAAAAGTGTCCACTGATATGTCCTAAAATATATCAGTCATGTGTGCACGGTCTAAAAGCGCCCCATGGCGGTTTATTTACAAAGTACACCTCTTAACCCTTGTCCTAATGGCATTCCTTACACAATATTTTAAAATAATTTCATTTTGGCCTGCAGTGCCATAGTTACTTCGTTGCGTTTCGCTGCGGTGTGATGCTTTGCACGAGAAACACCACAAAATCGATCGTACCTAAACAGGGTGATAATTATATAGATGATACTATATGTGAAAAACAGCTGCGCAGGACAAGAGTTCAAGATTGATTGTTGTCTTTATCAAAAAGACTATGTATTTGGTTTGGCCGTGGTGTGGGTCGGTCGGTTCATCGTGGTTTCCATCTTCCTCTTTGACCGATAAATCAAGCGTGTCAGTGTCATGTCAATAACGTCACGCTTTCGGTAAGATCCTGTCTCGGGATCTACGACGACTTTCCCCGAGGCAACAGCTGACTCGTCTCGGTGTTTTCTCTCTTGGTGACGATCAAGGTTAAACTTACGAGCAAGGGAGAAATGAGGCGAGGTATATGTGCAAAGAAAGATATTTTTATTTTGACTCTTCAAAACACATAGATACAATTTAGAAAAAAAAAACGATGCTCATCATCTGGACCCCAGTAGCAAATTGTATACATAAACGTAAAGAAATCCGTCCTGCCCACCGTTACTGCAGCTGCGAACACACAAACATCGGCCACTACCATAACCCTTTCTCGGTGGTAACGTTTATGAATAAAAATAACTTTACTAAATTTACTGAAATTGTAGGGGCGTTGTTAAAAATACTTTTTTTACATTTTTTTTTTCTTTTCAGAGTGTAATATGACTAAAACCTGGCCCTCTGCGCATGAGCCTACTACTGACCTTTGCCCCTACGTATACGTCACGAATGGTTGTTTAGAAAAGACATTTTCATGTTCAATTCATACACATAAAACGCTGTCCACACACACACACACACACACACATATATATATATCATCCTGTTTTTAATCTTACGCAGGTTAGTTACCATAAGATCTTAATAATACCGACAAACAACTGGTTAATTACTCAGCATAAAAGTAAATCTGTATTGGTATACTTCACAGTCTCAATTTACTTCGTGTTGGCTTGAAGGTTTCAGCCCTTTTGGTCATAACAGGTTAATCACGATGGTCAAATTTGGGCCCAAATATTCCAACCTTTTAATCGAACCGAATCGTGTTCGATATGACGTCATTCGAATAGAATCATGTTCGATATGACGTCAATCGAACCGAACGTTCGTTCGATCCGGGGTCACCTGCGGTCATGTGCAGTAAACACGCGGCTTCAAGCCCGTTTTTACACGGGTACCCCTTAACAGTAAAAAATCAACCTTTCTGAAATAGAAACTGATTTCGGAACAGTATATTTATGCCCTGTTTTATAGTTGATATGTAACATGTAACGAAGCTACTGCCGTTATCGTGTGTGACCTTGACGATCGTAATTGTTGTTTACGGGGATATATGTTGACCCCTGTACTTACTCACCCTGCCTGACATGCGTGCAAACATGGTATTTAAACCGCAACAAAAACAAATTCAATTCACCTCAAAAACGTTTTAAATTGTAGGCAAGACACAAATCTCGATCTGTGTCGGACGGATTTTTTAAAGATGGCGGCATTCTAGAATTATCGGTATTGGAAGTTGAAAAAGTGCATTTTTTGGCGAATTTTTCGGCCTTAACAACACTTTAACTTTGAAATAAAGAAAACTGTCCGACTCAAATCTTAATTTTGTTATGCTGTTCTCTAAAATGCAAAAATGTGGGATTATCTGGGAGATTTGGGGTCGGTTTAAATAGGTTGTTTGGATATTGACGTTGATTGTTCTAGAATAAGCATTCGACGCGTTGAGAGTGATTCACACACATTTAAGCATTGTAATAAAAACAACAACACTTGAGGTATATGCCGTGCGGATTTTATCACATTTGGACAAGGGAGTCCCCGTGAAACTGTTAATTATTGCTTAACAAAAATGTTT
>NW_017804198.1:85071-90961 GCF_001625305.1 Branchiostoma belcheri
TAGATGACTGGATGGACCCAACAAGTATGTTTATGACAAGAATACTTAACAAAAGATAATTTTTTAACACTTGTCTTGCTGGCATTCCTGGCACAATATTTTTAAATAATTTCATGTCTTAATTACATCATAGACCCCCAAATTTTTTTGCCCTGCAGTGGCATAGTTACTTCCGCATTCGTTGCGTTTTGCTGCGGTGTGATGCGTTGCACAAGAAATACCCCCAAATTGTACCTATACATGTACAGGGTGTTATATGGTTCTGTATGTGCAGAACAACAATTGTTGTGCTCCGCAGGACAAGGGATGCAAAATATTGACTTGCTGCAGGAAGTTTGTAAACAAAAACAGAGATGACACAACAAACTTGACAACACACGATGGTCAAATTTGGGCCCAAATATTCCAACCTTTTAATCGAACCGAATCGTGTTCGATATGACGTCATTCGAATAGAATCATGTTCGATATGACGTCAATCGAACCGAACGTTCGTTCGATCCGGGGTCACCTGCGGTCATGTGCAGTAAACACGCGGCTTCAAGCCCGTTTTTACACGGGTACCCCTTAACAGTAAAAAATCAACCTTTTCTGAAATAGAAACTGATTTCGGAACAGTATATTTATGCCCTGTTTTATAGTTGATATGTAACATGTAACGAAGCTACTGCCGTTATCGTGTGTGACCTTGACGATCGTAATTGTTGTTTACGGGGATATATGTTAACCCCTGTACTTACTCACCCTGCCTGACATGCGTGCAAACATGGTATTTAAACCGCAACAAAAACAAATTCAATTCACCTCAAAAACGTTTTAAATTGTAGGCAAGACACAAATCTCGATCTGTGTCGGACGGATTTTTTAAAGATGGCGGCATTCTAGAATTATCGGTATTGGAAGTTGAAAAAGTGCATTTTTGGCGAATTTTTCGGCCTTAACAACACTTTAACTTTGAAATAAAGAAAACTGTCCGACTCAAATCTTAATTTTGTTATGCTGTTCTCTAAAATGCAAAAATGTGGGATTATCTGGGAGATTTGGGGTCGGTTTAAATAGGTTGTTTGGATATTGACGTCGATTGTTCTAGAATAAGCATTCGACGCGTTGAGAGTGATTCACACACATTTAAGCATTGTAATAAAAACAACAACACTTGAGGTATATGCCGTGCGGATTTTATCACATTTGGACAAGGGAGTCCCCGTGAAACTGTTAATTATTGCTTAACAAAATGTTTACCGTTGAGGCTGGCTCCACGGAAGCCGCGCGTGGAACCCCAGTAACCTGATACTCCTCCGTAGAATTGGAATTTTTACCCTAGAAATTGACCGCCGTGAATAACATTAGTTTCGCTACCTCTGAGTACTTCTGTGTATTTGTTTACGCGTATATTTCAAATATTTGGTGCTGAAAAGCATTACACTTAGTTACATAGGTTACATATGGGTCCGTATAAGTAAATGGTGTCTTCCATTCGGATAAACTGAATATAGACTATAGTGTTTTTATACATTGTATATATTTCAACATGTAATCACAAGACGTGGTGACGGTACAGTCATGTTTCTTCAACTTATATTGTCTGCCGGGTTGGTTTTACTGAATATGTTAATTGTAAATTTCGGCGCAATTCAGTTTTAAATGCAAGGCCGATTTCCCCCGTGTTTCATCAATAAACAAATTACTACTTCTACTACTACTACTACTACTACTACTACTACTACTACTGCATGATACAATATTGAATAAGGTTTTCATACTATAGTTTCATACTATAGCCTCTTGAGGATGCATGGACAAAGTTTACTGAAACGGTGCACTCTGTGTCAGCCGAGGTGCTGGGTGATCGTCCGAGAAAAAGACGGCAGCAGCATCTATCGCAGGTCACCAAAAACCTGATCAAGAAGCGGGCTGAGGTCAAGAAGCGCGACCCCACACTTGATCTCAACCGGTCCGAGTACTCCAAACTTAACAAGATGGTAAAGAAGAGTTGTAAGGCCGATGACAACAATTGGGCGTTGGGGGTTGCCACAGAACTGGAAACTGCAGCGGGTAATGGGAAGCAGAGAGAAGTCTGGCAAAAGATAAGAATTCTTTCAAACAAGCGTAGCACGAAGTCCTCAGCAGTAAGAGATAAATCTGGCAAGCTAATTTCTGATCCTGAATCCCAAAGAGAACGCTGGGCTGAGCATTTTTCTGAGTTGCTGAACCCTCCACAAGACAGTGTTGACCTAACAGTACTAGACAGTTTACCAGGTATACCTTGCTTTCAATATCTTGGGGAGGAGGATGGCCCGCCGACAGTTGAGGAAATTCAGAACGCCTTGAAAAGACTGAAGAACCACAAGACTCCGGGCGTGGACGGTGTATTCAATGAGCAACTGAAATATGGTGCACCTGGCTTGACGAAAACCCTGGAAACTCTCTTCGCCAAGATTTGGCATGGCGAGGCTATCCCCGAGGATTGGTCCAAAGGCATAATTGTTGTATTACCAAAAAAGGGGGATACTACACACTGCGCCAACAATCGAGGTATAACGCTTAGATCAACTGCCTCAAAGCTCTTTCAAATTATTGTCCTGGGACGTCTGAATGAGGGTCTGGAAAATCTACTGAGGGACAATCAGTGTGGCTTTAGGAAGAATAGATCGTGCATCGACCAGATTTACTCCTTGCGAACTATCATTCATAACAGCATCGAGTTTAATATTCCCCTGTACATTAACTTCATTGACTTTAAAGCTGCTTTTGACAGCATCAACCGTGAATTTATCTGGAAGGCCTTTGCTTTTTATGGATTGCCAGGGAAATACATCAGGGTTTTGCAGGCCTTCTTCCACAAGACTGTCAGTGCAGTGAGAGTGAACGGAGAGGAATCAAACTGGTTCGATGTGACATCTGGGACTGGACAAGGGGACATTCAGGGGCCCCCAGTGTTTAATGTCTGCATAAACTTGGCAGCACACTTAACTGAGTTAAGCAAACAAGTCAGTACAGGAGCAGTGTTGCAGCAGGATAGTCATGGCAAGCCGTTGGTCTCTGTTTTGGATACGGACTATGCTGATGACATGGCTTTACTTGACAACAAGAAACTGGGTCTACAGGAGACAACTGATCTATTATGCAAAAACAGTGCTCTTGCGGGACTTAAGGCCAACGCCAAAAAGACGCAAGCTATGTCAGTCGGCAAGCATATTGCACAGCAGCCTTACACTGAAGAAAGCACACTCAGGATCACGGTAGATGGATATCCCGTGGAGCAGGTTACTCACTTTACTTACCTGGGAGGTACAATCAGCAGTAACGGGACAATTGACTCTGAAATTTCCAAACGGATTCAGAAAGCTTCTGGTGCTTTAAACTTACTTGGTAAGATCTGGAACAACAGGAACATCCTTCAGTCGACAAAATTTCGGATATACAATGCTGCTGTTGTCACCATACTTACCTACGGTAGTGAAACTTGGACTACTACCCAGGTGCAGATAGCGAGACTTGAAACGTTTCATCAACGCTGCTTGCGCCGTATCCTCCGCATCAGATGGTATCACCGGGTACGGAACAGTGATGTACTGCTGCAGGCACAGTTAGTGAACATAGCCACAACCGTAGCTTTCAACAGGCTTAGGTGGTTTGGGCACATTGTAAGAATGCCTGAAGAGCGGCTGCCCAGGTATCTACTAGACTGGAAACCGAACTATGGGCGACGTTCTAGGGGAAGGCCTAGGAAGTCATGGAATAACTGTGTCCTGGAAGATGCTGTGCTGATCTTAGGGAGGCCCAGTACCAGTCTAGAAGAGTTAAAGGAATTAGCAAGAGATAGGAAGGAGTGGAGAGGACTGTTGAGGAAGAGACGAGTTCTGTGCGCAGGCCACTCGAACGACTGACTCGAGGAGACCTCAACAAGTACAAGTACAAAGTACTATAGTTAATATTTAGTTCAAGTTAACCCTCAACAGTACACCTTCCCGGACTGATTAATCTGTACACCTGGGGTCCGCGCGGACCCCAAGACAGTTTTTTGCTAATTTTTAGAATTATCAACATACTACCAGCTCAATTGCATTGCAAATTGATGTGTGAACCTCTGAGACCACATTACGTACAAAAATCATGCATTTTGACCTTTTCCTATTTTTTGGTGAAGAAAACACAAAAAGAAGAAATACCCAATTTTTGAACCCTATTCAGATCGAGTGGTTTTTTGAGGCCCGCGCCAACTTTAATCTCAAATAGCGCATGAACGGCTTCAGCTAGAACCATGAAATTTGGTGGACACTTCTTAGATGTATCTGGAAAAAAATTCATATTACTTAAATAAGTTAATGATTTTTTGTGTTGCCATGGCAACGGGTTTATGACAGGTTGAGTTTTATGGGAGTTTTATGGGAAAATCAGTAATTTTGATTTAAACATTAAAATTTTCTGGGTTTTATATTAAATAACTGTTCCTTTCTGACATTAACATCTTACATAAATAACGATAAGTTAAATCATTTAGTTTTAATAATATATGCTAATTTGATGACGTAATTGGTCAAAATCCAAGATGACGTCATAATTACACCAAAGTTAGAATTTAATTCTATTATTACACCGTTCTCTGAAAAGTCGGTGGTCATAAGATAAGTGTCTAAAAAACATATAAAAACCGAACTAAAGTGATGTATAAGAACGCCAGTGTATGATTACGATCGAAAGCCGGCTGGGGTCCGCGCGGACCCCAAAAGAAAATCAGATATAAAAATTTTTTAACTGTATTGAGGGAAAACTTTGTGGGTTACAATTACCTGAAATGTAAGAAAAAAATCTTAAGAAACAAAAAAAATACTACAGAATATATAGTGCTGGGGTCCGCGGTATTCTTTCCCATTGCTAGGGGGGTTCGAAAACGTATCGGGTTACAAGACACAAGTTTGGCCTGTTTTGGACTACCCGTAAACCACTTGAAAATAAACAAATAGTATTGAAGGGTAAATTCCGTCACAATAAAATGAAATTATCGTCGTTACATAGGTTTAATGTTACTTGTTTATGTTCAATTACCAATTTTTAAAAATCTCGCTCCGAAAGACAATTTTTGCGGGATTTGGAGCGCCAGTCCGAGACAGTCCGAGTCATGTTTTTAGGCAAACCGTTTAAGATTGGCTACGTGTATTACCCAAAATCCCCAATTTTTATATTTTTCGACGACTAGGAATAAGATCAATAATCGTGTCTTAGGAATTTTTTAAATTTCTGATTTTAAGTATAGTTTTTGTTGACATAAATGTCAAAAAACGGCATTTTGGACATTTTTCGAACTAAATTTCTCATAATTCAAAATCAAAGTCTTTTTTCGAAAATCCCTACGACACGATTCTAGACAAACCCGTTACGGTCATTTTGAGCCGTCAATGAGATATGTTGGACTCTCCATGCTTCCAATCTTAAACGAGTTTTGCACGCATGTCATACGGCATGAATATGAGCAGTGTTTATTTAGGCTGGCCAATACAAGCATTGCGACCCACGACAACGGCAGTAGCTTCGTTTCATGTTCCAGCCCACTACAAAATGACGGCAGACATGTGATTGTCCAGGAAATGGTTTATAGTTGTTAAAAGGTGGATTTTTTCTATTAGGAGGTACACATGTAAAAAGGGGCCGGAAAACCCAGGTTTACTGTAAATGACCGCGGGTGACCCCATTTCGAACACCGTTCTATTCGAATTACGTCAGATCGAACATGGTTCGGGTTCTACTGCAGGTGGGGAGATCGGGGCCCAATTTTGACCACCGCGCTGCGTTAATTATCTATCTTTGTAAGACTTTTCTTTGATCTGTATATATATATATGTCATTAATCGAGCTCATATAGCACAAGTTGACTATCTCTCTCTCTCTC
>NW_017804198.1:90981-113053 GCF_001625305.1 Branchiostoma belcheri
CTCTCTCTCTCTCTCTCTCTCTCTCTCTCTCTCTCTCTCTCTCTCTATATATATATATATATATATATATATATATATATATATATATATATGTATAATAGCGATATTACCTTTGAATTTAGCCAGTTAAAAACAAAAATTATGAAATTTCTTCTTTAGCTATGCATGTGTAGTCGAACTTGCATGAGTTATATGCATTTCTACCTTAGCCGATTGCAACTACCTGAACTATAGTATGAAATGACATTGCTCTCTTCTTGAGGAATGTTGTTTCAAACACTACAAAAAAAAAACCCCTGCAGTCCCAAGACTGCTTGGAGGCGTACACATCTCCATTGGCCAACTAAAATCCATAGAACAGCTTGAAACTTGTATACCGCTTCTTCAATACTTTTAGTCGGCATTGTTCTTATGCCGTTTCAAGAACTGGCGGTTAATTTGTATCCAAGTACTCGGGTCCGTAGAATTCGAGGTGCTTGTCCAGTGTTAGATACAGCTGGCTGAAGAGCGGCCGCTGGATGGGCTGCCAGCGCCAACACTGCTTCATCAGATCGTACCTGTGGAGAAAGCGACATCTAGCGACCGTCGTATCACCTTTTCACCTCTTTGCTATTCACAAGATATTGGAACATGTTACTAGTATATACCCTATGTGTACAGTACAGTACTGTACTGTGTTTTAGGTTCGATAAACATCATGCATTTGTCGGTGAGCAGATTATGCCTAGTTTTCCTGGCCGCCAGCCTACCTACCCCAGACTGGGCACATGATTTTATGCGGTAATCTGTTACTGGGCAAATGATTTTATGCGGTCATCTGTTACATAAATCTGACAGCTCAGGCCCAGCACCGTGGCTCTGAGAGAGATCCGTCGCTACCAGAAGTCGACGGAGTTGCTCATCCGCAAATGAATTCCTTAGTGTATTCAATGACCATATGCATTTCTGTTCCTGTCTAATACGTCGTTTTACGAAAACTATCAAACTTCTTCGAATATTCGCGATTTGAGTGCAGAAAACCAGCAGACTTACATAGCTCGCGGACAGTCTTCAGGTTGGTCCATCCTGAATCCAGCCTGTAGGCGGTCTTTCAGCTCGGATACTGCCACGTCAGGGTAAGGGTCGCCCCCTAGCGTGCAGATCTCGTACAGCACTATCCCGAAAGACCACCTGTTAAGGAAATATGATACCACGCCATGAAAATTTTAGGAGATGACATCTTAGAATTTAGGGTTAGGATTTGCGTTCGTAATGCCCTGGAGACATTGCGACCATTCACCTACTGCAATCTCTATGGCAATCACTCGATAATATTTCTTTGCAATCAGATACAGCTTCATGCACAGATACAGATTCATGTACAGATATACAGATGCAGATTTTTCCGAGTAGGGTGACCGTGTCAGTCCCTACACAGGTTTAACAGGTTGCGAATCTAAGACCCACACACTTGGGCACCCGACTTTCCCAGTGGATCCATATCGAGGGAGACGTGCTGGTTCCGGTTGGGATGCCTGCAGCGAGCTGCCGGATGACTTGGTTACGCTCAGGTCCGCATTGACTACGCCAGCCCGCCTGGCGCTGCTCTCGTCCGCCAGCTGAAGACAACTGCCGTTGGAGACTTGACCCTCTAATTGAGGGGGGATACGTGTAAAGTGCCTTTCCCAAGGGCACAACGTCGGTGCGCATGTTCGGACATGCCCCTGTGCTCCGACACGGAATCGAACCCGGGGCTCCTTGCTTGAGCGTCGAACGCTCTATCCACTACGCCACACGACGCCACTACCTACTGCAATATGTACTGTAGATTAGACTTTGAGATTGGGTATCATACGTGACTTACACTTCAGATAATGACAACTCACGCGTCACTTGGTGTAGTGTATTAGGTTATAATAACTTAGAGTTAGATATCAATTATCATAATTACACCTCAGATATTATAATAGTTCTACTCTCAATCTTACATCGCTCTGTAAGGTCTTAGGAGATTGGTTATCATAGTTAACTGCAGATATTATGATGATTACTCACACATCGCTCTTAGTAAGGTTAAGTTAGAGGTTGGTTATCATCGTTAACTGCAAGACTACTCACACATCGCTCTGTTTGGTGTTAGGTTAGAGTTAGAGAGTGGATATTATAGTAGTTAACTGCAGATATCATAATAAGATTACTCACACATCGCTCTGTGAGGTGTAGGCCTTCTCACCCTCCAGCCGCTCCGGCGCCATCCACTTCCAGGGCACCCTCTGGAGCCGGTCCTGCCGACGGTAACCTCGGCTGTAGATGTCTTCTGCCAGCCCGAAGTCAGAAATCTTCACATGCAGGCGTTTTCCGACCAGCACGTTCCGAGCGGCCAGGTCTCCGTGGACGTAACGAGACCGGGCGATGTGATCCTGGAACATGAACAACACATGAAGTTCGTGACGGTTCTGCTATTTTGCATCAATCTTGGCTAAAATCCAGCCAACTGATGCTGCGATTATGATGTTTCGTTTGGGAGCATTTCATGTATTGTATATTGTAATCCACAATTGTACAAATGAAATAGATTCTTATATACCAATTTCATGCATACGAGCAGCATCTGGTGCATTTGTGGCACCTAGTGCAGCTGTAGCACATGGTACGTCTAAAGCACACGTCACATAGCGTATGGAATTTGCAGCACGTGGAAGATCTGCAGCAATGCCTATGTTTACAGTGACTGACACACCTGCAGCACTGGCCTGGCACATATACCTCTGCAGCACCTGATAGTGGTACTCACCATGCCTTTAGCGATCTGCCGGGCCACCTGATACATCTGTATCACCTCAAAGGTGTAGATATCGTCTCCAGGTTCATCAGAGGTCTGTTGCTATGGAAACGCAAACATATATATGCACTTAAAAGTGCCCCCAAAAAACTCGTAAAAAGCCCCATGCGTCGACAACATGTATTGGCAACAAAATGACACTTAATTTCATAACAATCTGCGATTTAAAAGGCATGTTGTGAAGCACAATTAAAAGAGTAGACTAAACAAACATTTTTAACGTCCAAATGGCACAAACATATATTAAGTAAAAACAAACCTTTTTTTCCAGAATGACCCTTAATAATTTGGTCCGTTAATTTAAAAAATAGCCCATCCCCAACATTCTTAAAACGCTTGCAAAATTTAAGAAATGCTTCTTGGGGTTCCTAGCTACCAAGTTGAACGTACCACATAAAAAAAAACAACTTGTGCCTCACCTCCCGGCATTTTCTCAAGAAGCTCTTTAGGTCTCCGTACGGCATGAACTCCGTGATGAGATACAGATGGTCTCGCACCACCGTGCAACAGCCAAGCAGACCCAGCAGGTTCTTATGAACCCCCAGGTCCACAACTGCACGGATTTCCTCCAGGAAACCCAGCTTGTCCTCCTCACTGGCGTGTTCTGTGAAATGAGAAAACATTCAAAATTGGGCATAGCGTTCGTGTAAGCCATCAAAATTGTAGCGTCACGTACTAGAGGGTACTATAGAAAACTCGATTTTAAATCGTTACTAAAACAGGAATAATCACACATGATTTACTGACTGCGGGCGTTTATTTTGTTACTTACTTTTAGAAAATGTAAAGAGCTTTGAAAAAAAAACAGTTATATATCTTTTGTGCATTTTGCATATATAGTGCAGCTCCGGGAAAACAACTACACTTTCCATTCAGCCACGTTTAGAATTCGTGCACATCTCGATTAAAATCGCGTTGGAATATGGTGTGAAATGCGTACATAACCATTCATATAAAAAAATAGTTGCATTCAAAACCTTTTAGAGTTTTTACGACGACATCCTCCGTCCGGTCGTTCCGCGTCAGGGTTGCCCGGTAAACGATGCCGAACGCCCCGCTGCCGATCTTCTCACCAAGCGTCACCCTGCCGGGGTCGGTCTCTAACTTCGGGAACTGTGGCCGGGGTGGAACCGACGGGACCATCTCCTCCAATCTCCTCCTGTGGACTATACAACAACGTGGGGCAAGGATGCTGGGGTAAATGTCGAGGAGAAAAATTCGCTTGAAAAGATAAAACGCTGTCCTTACACAGAAGTGAAGTGCTTGCCGGCAAGTTTTCCAAGTCGAAATATCCAGAAGCCCCCGCTTCTGTCTTTATAATGATATTGTCATTTATCGACAAAGAAAAAAATCCCTTCAGACTATTTTCTTTTGTATTAAGTACATGTAATTACGCGTTGCCTTACATCGCATTTTTGTGAGTTTTGACATACTATCAAATAAAACAATTTGGGACTTGAAGGTATCTGTATCAAATTTTTTTTTTCAGAAGACCTGAAACCTAATTGCCCATAACCCTTTCCAGACCTAGGAGAGGCTAAAGGTGTCTGAGCTAACTTTAATGTCGGGTAGGGTCTAAGCGGCTTGCGCTAGAACCAAGAAACTGATAAGTTTTCCTAAAATATTGTTGGCAACATTTTTTGTATCAGTGTAATAAGTTAGTGATATTTTGTGTTGCGACGACAACGGGTTTCTGACATTTATTGTTTTGCGAAATTCAGTAATTTTCGTTTCAACATTAGGCTTTTATGGGTTTTATGCCAAGTGTCTCATTCTTTCTAATTTCAATAACATCTAATGCAGTTTAATGCTCTAGGGTAATCATTAAAAACGAAAAAAAGTTAAACGTTATGATGATGATGATGATGATGATGAAATGTTTTTTGAGGATAAAAACACTGGCAGCCTTACATAGGCTGAATTGTGGTTCTTTAACAATTCATTCATGTTAGAGTCATTGACAACATAATACAAAATTCTTATCACATAGATTAAAACAGGAAGGTACGATCATTCAATATAAAATTCCAGGAATATTAAAATCAAATTGGTGACTACATTTTGAAACGTTTTACTCATAAATAAGATATTCTATATAAATGGAGGCCGCACAAATATTTACATGTCATCATTCAACAGTCGTACGCAGAATTGAAACGTGCTGTTCTGATACCGGGCAGTTCTGCATTTGTACTGGGTAAAAGAGTTACTATTTCTGAGAGTTCTGAGGCGAGTATCACCCCGTATAGGTGGCAACCAGTCACGGTACTTATTAGAGTTAGCAAGTGAAGTTGCAAGTCTTAGACACAGTTCCTGGCGTCTAGCGTCAAGACGGCTGAGACCGGTAAGGTTCAGGGAAGATTGGTAGTTGGTGTAGTCATTTCCCAGTATAGTCCTTAGTGCTCTTTTCTGGACATGTTCAATTTTCAGGGACAGTTCCCTAGTCAGACGGGGTGCCATAACACGCACGCGTACTCGAGGACGGGCCGAACAAAACCAGTAAAGATGAGTATGAGATCACTTGTCTCAAGACCATGCTTCTTTAGGTTTCGTAGCACATACAGTCCTTTACTCCCTTTGCCGACAACTGCAGTCACATGCTCAGTCCACTCTAGGTCGCGCTGCAGGATAACTCCAAGGACACGTGCTGACTGTACCACCTCAAGTTGGTAGGGGCCAATTGTGATGACAGGCGGCGAGGGTGGATGCCTAGCGAAGCAAAACACCATCACTTTGCACTTTGATGGGTTTAACCGTCAACAGAACACCTTCCCGCGCGGACCCCAAAACAGTTTTTTGCTAATTTTTAGAAATTATCAACATGCTACCAGCTCAATTGTTTTGCAAACTGATGTGGGAACCTCTGTGTCCACATTACATACAAAAATCATACATTTTGAACTTTTTCTACTTTTTGGTGAAGAAAAGAAGACAAGAAGGAATAACCGATTTTTAAACCCATTTCAGACTGAAGGGGCTTTTGAGGCCCAACTTTGATCTCAGATAGCGGCTAAACGGCTTGCGCTAGAAGTATCAAATTTGGAGACCTTTCCTAAAATGTCTCTGGAAAAAAGTTCATTTTAGTTTGATACTAGTAAGTTGATGTTTTTTTGTGTTGCCATGGCAACGGGTTTCTAGCAGGCAGTTTTTTTGAAAATAGAATTACTTTTGGTTTAAACATAAAAATTTTCTGAGTTTTATATTAAATTACACTTCTTTTCCAACAGTAATAACATCTTACATAATTAAATATAAGTTAAATCATTTAATATGCATAGAATATGCTAATTTGATGACGTCATTGGTCAGAATCCAATATGGCGGACTATATTATTAGCTCTGATGTCATATGACGTCATAATTACACCAAAGTTATCAAAATTTAATTCTATTACTACACCATTCTCTGAAAACTTGGTAGACATACGATGAGTGCATAAAAACATATAAAAACGGAAATAAGGTAATGTATAAGAACGCCAGTGTATCCATTATGATCGAAAGCCGGCTGAAAAGAAAATCAGATATAATTTTTTTACTAAATAGTAGGAACGGAGTTTTCTGCACTGCATTGAGAGACAACTTTGTGGGTGACATTTACCTAAAATTTCAGAAAAAAATCTTAAGAAACAAAAAAGATATTACAGAATATATAGTGCTGGGGTCCGCGCGGACCCCAGGAGTACTGTTTAGGGTTAAAGCCATGTGGTTGTTTTCGGTCCATTGCGTCAGACCATTAATGTCGTCTTGAATTCTGGGGGCAGTGGACATATGCCGTGATTCAGCAGCAGACATATCGTCTACGTACTTAAAACTGTCAGAAAAAGTTGCATTGACTGCGAGGGCATCATTAAACAGCGCGAGAAAAACAAGCGGGCCTAGTTTTGTGCCTTGGGGTACGTCACACGTCAGAGATTGCTAGACCGAACACACGCCCTGGTACCTTACACGTTGGCGGCGGCCTGACAGAAAACTGCAGACCCATGGTACAAGCGACGGTCGAACACCGAGATCCAGCAATTTACAGATAGCAGTCTGATGGTGAACATAGTCAAAAGCTCTAGAAAAATCCGTGAGAACAAGTGTTGTTATGTAGCCTGGTTTATCCGCTGCTTCAAGGTGTACTAAACGAGTCAGGTAGTGTACTGTTGAGCAGCCATGGAGAGAACCAAACTGTCAAGGATCCAGGTTCGGACTGATATCTTGGAGGCACCAGTTACAGTCAAGTCCCTCACATATTTTTGCAAATATGGGCGTTAGCGAAATGGGTCTGAGTTTCTCTAGTCGGGGTGGCATTTCCTTGGGTACGGGTACAACGTCAGCGTCTTTGAACATGTCCGGCACCACAACCTGGCACAACGAGGCGTTCATGATGTCAGTTAAAGGAAGACTCAGCTCAAAGGCGAATTCCCTTATGATTCTAGGCGAGATGCCGTCCGGGCCAGTGGCTTTGCGAATCTTAACACTCTTCAGCCTGTTTCACATGTCCCAAACTGAGACTGCCGGTGGTGGGGCAGGGACAGGAAGGTAGGCTGGTAAGTCCTGCAGTCGGATATGTTCGTGCTTCTGTGACGCAGTAGAAAGGTAACTATTGATAGCGTTAGCTACGTCGTGAGCTGGTGACGCGGAGGCCCCTGGGACGTCGATCTTCAGCAGTCCTTTCGCCATGTTGCCCATCTCTTTAATTGCTTGGTACCACTTCTTAGGGTCGGCCGTTTTGAGGCTTTTAACCTTTTGTTGGTAGAAAGTCTTCTTCAGTTGCTGGATGTTACGAGCGATTTTGTTGCGAAGGCGTTTCACTTCTGGTAGGTTCTGTTCTCTAAAAGCCTTATGTGGGAGCAGAATCATGGCTTTCAAACCCGGCGTCACCCAAGGCTTGTCTCTTTCATGTAGTCTGACAGTCTTAGACGGAAAGAACTTCTCAATCGCGCCGCACAGGGTGGAGTAGAAAGCTGAACACTTGTCGGTTGCGCGGACTTCACTATAGACCTCTTCCCAGTCGTGCTCAGTGATCCACGATCCAAAACGACCGTAAGTCTGACTGTCGCAGGGGTCTGACGACCTTCTTCACTACTTTGTTCTGACCGTCTGAAGTTGAACAGCCCGACCAAATCACACAGTTGTGATCACTAGCGCCAAGAAGAGGGTCCACTGTTGGTGGTTGGTAACACTGTGTGATGGCATCGCTGGCGAGTACTTGATTAAGGATGGTATTTTTACGAGTCGAATCTGTTTCAGGCTTCAGAGAGTGTTCGGAACAGACGGTACTTACATCCAGTCGATTGAAATCACCAAGGACAACAACTCCGGTACCTGCATACTGTCTGCGAACGTTGTCAATAGAGTCGGCCAGGAGTTCGTCGCCACGGGTAGAGTTGGGAGCGTGATAAACGGCACAGAGAGCGATGGACGATACCGATCGAAGAAGCCAGTGTGGCCGCAGTTGAACCCATATACACTCCAAGTCGGTCGGGACAGCAATATCAAGAGGTTTTGACGGAATAGTCTGCTTAGTATACACCGCTACCCCTCCACCACGCCTGTCGGATAGGTACTTGGAGAACAAGTTAAAGTTTGGAATGTTCGTTGTCTCACTTGGCAGGTTAGGCGTAAACCAGGTTTCGGTTACAACTGCGATGTCAACTGCTGATGTAGATAATACTGCTTGAAACTCGTCCATCTTGTTTAGGAGGGACCTGGTATTTGTGAGCAGCATTCTTGGCATGCTCCGACGTCATTTCTTGATCGGTGCACGTTCCTGCTGTTGGGTAGGGACGTCAGTCAGCACACGGAATTTGCATAACAGAGTCTGTTCACCCAGTTGTTTACGCTGGAATGTTTGCGTCGTACTGTTCCCTCTGTTTTTGCATATGAAGTCAGAAGACGGCTCTACATGCCTATTACCAAGAACAGTTTGTATAACTCTCTGTAAGTTCCTACCAGCCCTTGTTCCTCTATATCTTCCCCGAATCTTCAGGACGCCAAGGCTTCTTAGGTGAGACGTCAGTAGGGGCTCAGCAGGCAGTGTCAATCTGCTGTCATTAGCCAATTATGCTAATTTGAAGACGTTTTTGGTCAAAATTTAGGATGGCGGACTATACCGTATTCACGAGTTCTGAAGGGGACAATGATCACCCGTCCCACGGGTCTAGATAGGGTTAAAATGTAGTCACTACTCATGTCTTTGACATTGGGCCAAATGTGTGCTACGACTAAACACATCTGGGCTTGTAGTACTAAGGAAAATCTAATACAGAAAAGACGGAAAGAAATAATAAAACAAACCCTGTTGACGAGAAAACGCTTTAAAGTCGACTTTGATGAAAATTGGAAACCGTACTCACTGATAACATCATCTGGTACAAAGTAAACAGTCGATTGCTGGTAGTCTTCTTCCTCTCTTTTCTTCCTCCTACGTCTTAAGTACACCGTGAAGACGACAGCTGCCACAATCAGCACTGCGGCGATACCGGCACTGGTTCCGCCGATGATGGCTTCAGTGGACATGCGACTTTCCTCTGTAGGTACAGTGTCTGTGTGTGAGAGAACTTCTCTATTTATTTGTTTATTAAGATTTACCACATTTGTGGAAGGATTGACATAACAGGTGACTATCACCTTTTCAAAGATGTCAACCCCGAGACCAGACTATAAGGTTTGAACCACTTACAACGGAAGGTCCCCTACTCTTTTCGATAAGTGTGGTGGGTTCTTTAACGTGCGTGGGGTGTGGCTCTCCCAAACACGGGACCTCCATTTAACGTCCTATCCGAGGGACGTCCCTAGCCGAAGCTAAGTACTCATTTTTACCCAGGAGTGAAGTGAGGAAAGTCGTGTAAAGTACCTTTCCCAAGCGTACAACGTCGCGGCGCATGTTCGGACTTGTTCGGGTACAACCCGGAATCGAACCCGGGTCTCCCCGTTTCATAGTCCAGTGATGTACCACTACACCACACGACGCCACTCTGGTTTGTTTTCTGGTGCCAGAACGGCAATACCAGTTCTGGTGTTATTAGTGACGAGGGTTCCGAAATAAATGTGGTATGACAACTTATTTTACCGATAATGAAAGGATCGATGTCGTCTGTAATTGTGACCTTTTTTAATAGCCATGGAATAGCTATAGCGACTCAAATTCTTGTCTTCCCCATATTACGTGCACCATGCGATGGGTATAATATGAACATCAGTTTCTGCGAGCAAATGCAATCCCTTATGTTGTTTTTTTACGTTTTTTTTCCAAAGCTGATTTTTCTGCTAGTGTGAATAAATGTTCATTAACATATAATAATATTTACTTCGTAGGTTAGAGCCTTGGATAGGTTATAGTTAAGAGCCGCTCAAGAGTACTCTTTTCTTTTAGAATTCAGATTTTAAGAAAATATCAGACGGCAGAAAAGGCTTCAGTAACTCACGTTGACAAGTCGGAATTTCTGGGTCCCAGTTGCCGTCCTCTTTGCAGATTGCATCGGACCTACCCACGAGTTCGTACCCAGGATTACAAGAGAACTGGATGTCGTTCCCAGAGCAGTAACCGTCAGTAGCACTGACTCGGCCGTTCATGATGTCGGTGGTATTGTCACAGCAGATACCTGATAATATATAAAGCTGGCATGAAGAACATTAAATGCTCTGAAAATTGAATTAAAAAAAGTCTAATGAAAATATCAACGGGGATTCATACACCACCCCAACCATCTCTGTTTGAGGGCCTAAATTTGTTCGAATACGCTGCTTATAGTGCCATAGCTGCTACACTCTTTTCTTTCTGGTAACAAAAAAGAGCAAACAAAATAAATTCTACCAGAGAAGAAACAAGTGACAACTCACGTTGGCAAGTCGGAATCTCCCGGTCCCAATTTTTGTCCTGACAGAAAGCGAAGGAGCTGCCCACAAGCTCGTATCCAGTGTCACAAGAGAACTGGATAGAATTCCCATCGCAGTAGTCATTATCAACCCTGATCTGGCCGTTCTTTATCCTGGTTGTGTTGTCACAGCAGATACCTAAAATTACAATTGTCAAAAGGGTTTCTTCACAGCAATATCAAACTTGTTACGACCATGCATGTTGGATACGTCGACTTCTCCGCAGCCGAATCTGACATGATTTTTTTTTTATTTCAAAATGCAAAAATACAAAACATGGTGGTGAAATAAAAATTACATCACAAAACATGAGTGTCGTCTAGGTAACAAGAGAACAGAATTTAGCTATCAAGATATTATAAATGAATACAGAAATATTAATCAGTTGTTTCGAGATATATAAACTTGGATCCTTTACATTCACTTAATCCTTTCTCTGAGAGGACTGCACGTGTCTTTCAGACAATAATCATCCAAGCAGAAGATGTTAAAGACGTAAAAAAAATTGTCCCGGCAGACTGCCGTTACCCGGAGGGGAAACTCTCGGTGTTCTCACGGTCACGGCGTCTTTTTGTCAGCGGGGCCCGGGTAGAATCTAAGTCAAAGTTAAATTCTTCTTGGGTCCCGGACGGGCCCAAAAATACCCCGTTAGCCATAGGGTGTCCCGCGGTGCCACGTAGGGTTCACACGCGAAAGTGCCAAAAAAACAACCCGGGAACTACCCGGCAGGGCCCCTTTTTCCAATTGGGACCGAAGCAGGGTACAGGTGTACTTTGGTCCCGAATTAAAATATGTTTTATGCTGATGATTATGTAGGTAGTTCGCGAGTTACGGGCAGTCTGAACGTCTTGGCGTCGTAGAAGGGATTGAAACGATGTATTGCGGTTGGAAATCACAGAGCAAGGCCATTTTTCGAAAAGAATTGACTTGAAAAGACCGTAATGTAGTGGTACACGCACGCCAACGCTTGAACGTTTCCGAATCGACCCATTGACCTTACACGGATGGCATGAACTTCTTACGTCACAAAATACACGGACATTTTGAATAGAACGCCGACCCAGAATTTCATTTCGGTTGTCTCCTTGTGACGTACATGTAAGCAGTTCTTGTGATCCCGATTCCAGTTTGTGCAGATTTCCGGACGTGTGGAACTTAAATTTCTAAAAGTTCCTGACATGCGCCTTTGCAAGTTAACCGTTACTTGACTGAAGGATGGCTGTCCCCTGTTTCTTTTCACCCGATATCACCAGATAGCCGATTTTCTGATATCTGAGAGCATAATACAGACCACCGCAGTGATCTGCCAAGGAGGATAGGACATCACAAGCGAAAGCCGCGTTCAACTTCCGGGCCCTAAAACGGCGTTCTATTCGAAATGAACCACTGTGACGTAAGCAGTTTATGCAATCCGTGAAAGGTGAATTACTAACGCTGTACATGTTAAAGTAGACATGTCACTAAACTTTCGACTAAAATTCTGAATTTAGTAGATTCATGCCGCATTTGTCGTAGCCGTAACTCGTTTGCTTTTAATAAATGTAACTTAATGAGTAGTGTCGCCGGGTCGCCTAGCCCTTTCCATTGCCATTTTGTTTCTGTATGCACGCTTGGGTGGCGACACTTTCTTTTGTCGTCTGATTTTTTCGATGTTGATTCCTAGTAGCACAAGATGGGCGCCTTGCCGTGTTTGTAGATTTATCGAGAAAATGCTAAATCCTAATGTAAGCTAATATGTTTAAAAAGACCAAGTGTGAACAAGGAGGCCGTGATATTTTAAAGTGAAATTGTTGCCGTATCGTACAAGCGTGTATAGTCCAGCAAGTGCCGTGGTAAGAGGGGGGCGGAAGTCATCAAAGAGCCGCGGTGATGAAATTCTAGTGATGTAATAATGACTGCTAAAGTCGCTGAGTCGCTGCTACAGTCCGCTCAAGTGTGCGAAAGTCGCTGAGTGGCGTCGTGTGGCGTAGTGGACAGAGCGTTCGACGCTCAAGCAAGGAGCCCCGGGTTCGATTCCGTGTCGGAGCACAGGGGCATGTCCGAACACGTGCCGACGTTGTGCCCTTGGGAAAGGCACTTTACACGTATCCCCCCTCAAATAGAGGGACAAGTCTCCAACGGCAGTTGTCTTCAGCTGGCGGACGAGAGCAGCGCCAGGCGGGCTGGCGTAGTCAAGGCGGACCTTGAGCGTAACCAAGTCATCCGGCAGCTCGCTGCAGGCATCCCAACCGGAACCAGCACGTCTCCCTCGATATGGATCCGCTGGGGAAGACGGACGCTCAAGGGTCTCAGATTCGCAACCTGTTATCCACCTTAAACAAATCCACGCGGAGGCCACCGTGTAAACTGTGACTATCACTCATGTTTAGGGACTGACACGGCTATCCTAGTCGGAAAAATCTCTATCTGTATATCTGTACATGAATCTGTATCTGTGCATGAATATGTATCTGTACATGAATCTGTATTTGATTGCAAATAAAGATATCGAGTGATTGCCATAGAAAGTCGCTGAAAATAAATGACCTCTTACAAATCAAAACTTGCTTAGTACAGTAATTCTATTATAATAAAGGCACTTTACACGGGGGATACGTGTAAAATACCTTTATTAGAATAGAAAAAAAGTTCCCAGAAAAAAAGTTCCTAGGGGCACAACTCATGTTCGGACATGCCCATGTGCTCGGACCCGGAATCGAATCCGGGTCTCCTTGTTTGAGCGCCGAACGCTCTACCACTTCGCCACACGACGTCACACGAGGAAAGATATTAAGTTGGTTTAATTATTTTGATATGATACTCGGCAGTCAATGCGGTATCACAACGCTTTGGTTTGTTTTTTTAGCACTGCGGATGACAATGCACAAGATACCTTTCAACAATTGTGTTACTGAAAATGCTCGGCCGTATGCCATGAGATCTTCCGTTGTTATGTACAGCAATTTCTACATTAGACCAAATGCTTTAGGCGACCTCTTATGGAAGTTTTCCACTTCTTTTAGACTGGAAAAGATCTTATATATTTAAAACTTCAATACTAGTCGTTGGCCTGAGCCTTGAGTACGAACAACCTACCCCCTCCATCTAAGGCCTAGAAAGGTAAGCCACGGGCAGTCATCTCCTATTTCATGGATCCGGAATCTAAGAAAACACTAGACGACGAAAGAGGCTTCAGTAACTCACGTTCACAAGTCGGAATTTCTCGGTCCCATATTCCGTCCTCTTGGCAGGTGGCATTGGTCCTACCGACGAGCTCGTATCCGGGGTTACAAGAGAACAGGATGTTGTTCCCAAAGCAGTACCCGCCGTCGATAGGAGTGATTTGGCCGTTCGGAAGTCCTATTGTATGTTCACAGCAGATATCTGAAGATTTAAAAAAACGAAGCAAAGTAAATTCGACATTGGAAAATTATTAGAGCAGTAGAAAACAAACATGATTTCTGGAGGGCCGAACGAAATCAGTTCTTCGATAGAAAAGTGTGTCAGGAAGTCATGGTTCTCATTTAAAAAAAAACTGCAATAGACGGCTTTGATGGATGTGATTACTAGTGTGCAAAACAAATTAACAAGAATGTTCATAAAGCACAAATAATACAATCAATGCACATGCCTTAGCAACAAGGTACAAGATACATGTACTGTGTGATTTATCAACATGTTTTCTTAGGTACACCGCGTTATTTGTTCTCTGATAAAAACTGAGTTAAGTACATAACTCCCTATATCATGATGACACTGTTTTCGAGTGGTATGGGTATGAATTTATATGTATACTACTTTTGTGTGCATGTGTGTGCAGCATAACTAAGATTTTTATGATATTTGGTGTGTCTTGAAAAGATCTCCAATTGATACAATCATGACCTCATATGATTGTCCCAAAGTTGTTATGCTTTTATTTTACTACTACACCATTCTCTAAAACTTGGTGGGTCTACAAGTGGTTGTAGTTGACTAAGCTCAAAAGCCCACCTCCCCCTCCGTGTCTGAATAGGGTTGAGAACGGGTTGACGGATGATGCTGATTTTTTATATGAAGCTAGCTTACGTAATGCTAGATTCGAAACAGCAGTATCTTATTTGCATAAATGATGTGGACATTATGTTAAGCTGTTGCATTCAATGACAGGAGCATTCAAACATATGCAACAGAGGAAACGAGGGACGGATGTAAATTATCTTTCATCATCAATGGTTATTGATGGGTTGTTATTGTCATTGTTACCTTCGCCAAGAAGGTTATGTTTTCAGTAGCGTTTGTCCGTCTGTCTGTGAACAGCCTAACTCAAGACGATTAATATGCATTGTCATGAAACTTGGTAGGTGGGTAGGTTTTTATGAGAGCTAGAAATAATTAGATTTTGGGACCCCTGGCGGCTTTCCTAGGTACTGTAGCAGAACGTCCGGTTTTGATATCTCTTGATCTGAACATGCTAGGGTAACGAATTTTGGATGACAGATAACTCTTGGGCTAGGGAACAAAAGACATGGGTATGAGTTTGCTAGCGGCTTGCTCTGGAATTGCAGGAGCATTTGTTGAAAAATCTTCGAAGGAGGATAACTCAAGAACCGGTTGACGGATTGTCATGATTTTTGGTATGTAGGTAGCTGAAGTGATGCTTCACATAATCAGATGACAATTATGCAAATCAGGAGCTAATTTGCATAATTAATGAGGACATTCTATAAAACTGCTTCGTTCGATGATTGGACTATGAAACGCGTGTGACATCTACTTGAGAATGAGAAAAACATCCGAGGATATAGATTATGTAAATGAAGACCTAATTTGCATAATTAATGGGAAATTGTTATAATTTCATAGCTGAAATTGCTGAGAATTTCGTACTTGCCATATTGAAACTTAAGTGAAGGTGAACATCAATGAAGATAATTTATTCACACCATGACCTCATTTGCATAATTTATGAGGAAGTGCTAGAATAGCCTATTTTGTTAAGATAAGGCTATCATTTGGTGGAGAATATGATCCATATGATTTAATCCATGCAAATGACTGTTATTTGCGAAAGCAATGATTAAAATTGTATAATTCGTCAACCGTCATTTGGCGAAGGTATGAGATCGTGGAACTCTTGTTTATAAATGCTTCCAATTCTGTTTCATTTTCTTAGAAATTCATATTTTGAAAATATTTTTAATATCTTTTCAGCATTCTAAGTGATTCCCTGGCTTTGTAAAACTTGAGAAATATGACATTTCCAATAGTTTCTAAATATTTGTAACCACATTCCACCACTTTTACCATTATTTACAATTATTTGAAATACTTTTTAAATATGTCAGAGGGCAGGGAATAAAGTAATTCACACATCCCTGTGAAGTACAGGGTAGTCTGGCTGGGCATCATGCATGGATGCCTTACCACAAAAGAGCAACAAGTGTCTAGCAGTGAAATCAGAAGAAGACAGAATAGTCGGATTAGCACCTAGTGCCTACTTTTATGGGGGCAATTACCCACATCTACTATTTGGTTATTTGTTAGAAATATTTCTAAATATTTCAAAAAATCAAAGAATCACATAGGCGCTTCAAATGTATTCTAAATAAGGATATCTTTGTACAGCCACTTATAAAATGCTTCAGAAATCGCTAAATGAATTCAAATATATTCAAATTTTCATTTTTAATTGATGAAAGGTTTAGAATTTTTGTTGATATTTTTTTTTCTAATTCAAAAGTATTACAAACATAGAGAAAAAATCCACACAATTAACTCAAGTGGAAAGTGGTGGGAATTTTATAACTGCGACAGATAGAATTCAAGCATTATCGATGGTCAACATTATCGATGAAATTATGCAAACAGAACATCATTTGCATAACTGATAGGCGGCAAATGCTACAATAGCATTCTCTTTTCATATACACTGTCTACTCATAACTGATATTTGCATAGAGAAGACGAAAAGTTGACATAATTCATGCAAAAATGGTATTCTTTGCATAATCAATGTGAAAGAATGTGTAATACGTCAGTTGTAAAGTCTATTTGGTAAAGGTATGAGGTTGTGCATTGTTTTTAATGTTTGTCTTTAAAGATATATATATCGCTTCCCATTTATACAACTGTCCTATTTTTTTCGTGTTTGTCGCTCTTCCTTGTTTGGACATAAAGTATTGGAGCTATAGCTATATAATGTACCTGAAACATAAACCTTTAGCTCGCACAGTGACAAACTGCTCCTTTCGGCCATATTCTGTATGGACACGTAACGGCCTAACATCGGTGGGTTGCATTCCACCTCTCTGGTCTGCCCATGGATGAGCTGGAAAGTCTGTCCACACTGGTCATTCCTGCCAACGTTCTCGTCTGGATCAACCCGCACTATTATATCAACTGTTGATTAAGTCAACAAAATATTCTGTAAAATATGTTGTTTTCTGAAAGATTTATGTACGCTGACATGCGCACAGTACAGCCCAGCACGCAGAGTAATTTTCTTCAAGCACAAAATTAAGTTGTGTACCCAGTGTTTACCCATGCCATACGCGACAAATACGCAATGCATTGGTCCCGCATTGCTCGAGCACGGTACGAATACACTGTATGTTTGTTAGATGGATAAACGGTTCATACGATGAAGTCCATATCACAATATTGTGCATCCAAAAAGGCATTCTTCTTACACTTTTTGTAGGATCATAGTCAAGGCACAGTTGAACACAAAATTTGACACGTTAACTTAATAATGCCATAGATCCTTTTGTTTACATAAACGACCTTTTTTGCTGTTCTGACGGCATTCTAAATGTATTTTGAAAAAGTATCTTCCCAACAGGAAATTTTTACAAGGAAAGGACTAATTATGCGAGCTCTACTTACTCCCTGATATACAGACAACCCCGGCATCATCGCTGTGCTCGCAGTTATGAACGCCCCATCCTGGGTGGACACATTGGGACAGGCTCGTCTCTGTGCCGGCACAGTTTACGCCATCAAGCCATATTGGCCCCGTGCCTTGGCCAAAGAAGGCGAGGGATGTTGCCTGAACTACACCTGAGTAGCCCAGCTGACGGCAAACTACATTTGCGTCACTGATGTCCCACAAGTCATCACAGATCGTTCCCCACATGCCATTGTAGAACACCTCAACTCTCCCCTCATGAGAACCTCTTCCACCTACGAGACGGACGCCTAGAAAATAAAGACATAATATTGCATATTTCTGGTTAGCATAACAAGACCGACAGGATTATAACAATATATTTGGTACGTCATTAGAAATCAGAAAACGATAGGCTTACGGCCTAAGAACGGAGTGGAAAGGCTCGTGGAATTTTGCCAGGATAATGGGCTGATTATCACCGATGCCACAAAAGTTCACAAAAGTTCAAAAGTTCATTGTGCAGCACCTCGCCGCTGTGTTTTAGCACTTCAGCTGATATACCATCGACGCCAGGCGCCTTGCCAGACTTGAGGGACTTCAGCGCTTTCTGCAGCTCTTCAATCGTGGGTGGACTGTCCAGATCATGCCGCGTCGGGCGCTGCTTAAGTCTCTCAATGGCTGCACCGTTGACAGTTGACGGTCTGTTTAGGAGTTTCTGGAAATGCTCCTTCCATCGCTTCAGGATTTCAGCCGACGTCGTGTAGTCAGCGCTGAGAACTGGGTTTGAGCCTGAGTGTCGGGGTCCGTAGACCGCCTTCAGTCCGTCGTAGAAGGCTCTGGTCATGTGAGCATCTGCATACCTCTGTAGCTCGTCCGCCTTGCAGTTCCACCACTCATTCTTCATTCGGCGGGTAGCACGTTGAAGCTTAGAGCGGGCATCTCGCAGGCGCCCTGTTGACCGTCTTGTGTTCCTTCCAGTTAGAGACTGCTGTCGGCAAGCCCTCACTTCAGCTATCAGGCTCTCTATCTCTGTGTCATTTTGATCAAACCAGTCGGCATGCCGCCGCCTTGTATGCCCAAGGACCTCTCTTGCTGCAGCGTACACCACACTGCTGACTTGACCCCATCGCTCGTTTACACTCCTGTCTGGCGAAGTGGGCTCCTGTAGCTGGTTGATCCGGTCAGACACCTTGTTTACTAGTTCCTCTGCCTTTTGAGGTAGCAGGCCCATGTCCAGTTTACGTGGAGGTTGCCTCGCACGTTTTCGGTAGACTGGTGCAATACGCAGGTTACATACCGCCCTCACCATGTAGTGGTCTGTTCCACAGGTCGCACCTCGCATCACCCTTGTAGAATGCACGTCCCTAAGGTCGTCTCTGCGCACAAGGATGTAATCCAGCAGGTGCCAGGTGCATGATCGTGGGTGCATCCAGCTGTAGTACCACTTATCAGGCATGGCAAAGAAAGTGTTAGTAATTGCCAGGTCCAATTCTGTGCAAAGCTCCAGCAACAAACTGCCGTTTGAGTTTGTCCGACCTCTTGCTTGTGTCCCTAGCACACGTCCCCAGCCAGGACGGTCGTTCCCCACGCGCGCATTAAAGTCACCAAGGACAATAAGCTTATCTGCTTTTGGTACGTCATTCAGTATATGCCCGAGTTCCGCGTAAAAGAAGTGCTAAAACACAGCGGCGAGGTGCTGCACAATAAACTTTTGTGGCTGTACCAGAGATGTTGGGAGGATGGCGCTGTACCTCAGGACTTCAAGGACGCCATGATTGTGACTGTCTACAAGCGCAAGGGCGACAGACGTGACTGTGGTAACTCTCGTGGTATCTCGCTTCTCAGTATTGCGGGTAAACTACTTGCAAAGGTGGCCTTGTCAAGACTACAAGTAATCTCAGAGGCAATACTACCGGAGAGTCAGTGCGGTTTTCGGCCAGACCGCGGCACCACAGATATGATCTTTGCCCTGAGACAACTTCAAGAAAAGGCTATGGAACAAAGGGTGGGACTCTACATCATATTTATAGATTTCACTAAGGCTTTTGACTCTGTGGGAAGGGATGCTCTCTGGCGCATTCTTGAGAAGTTCGGATGCCCACCAAGGCTACTGGGCGTCATCAAGGCCTTCCACACGGACATGCGAGCCACAGTGGCAGTCGATGGTGAAGTTTCTGACTTCTTCCAGGTCCTCCATGGTGTCAAGCAGGGATGCATATTGGCTCCCACTTTATTTGCTCTTTTTCTCGCTGCTGTTATTGAGGAAATGTCAGACGACCTCCTGGAAGGAATTTACATCCGAACTAGGTCGGACGGCGGACTCTTTAACCTAGCACGATTCAAATCCCAACGTCACGTACTGGTGAAATGCATCCGTGAGCTACTCTACGCAGATGACTCTGCTCTAGTGGCACACACACTGGACAGGATCCAGCGGCTGTTAGAAAAGTTCGCAGAAGCAGCAAGAGCTTATGGTATGACCATAAACATCAAGAAAACCGAGGTTCTCTATCAGCCTGCACCAGGGACACCGCACATACCACCGCAGGTCCTGCTGGACGGAACACCCCTTGCCGAGGCAAAAACCTTCACGTACTTGGGATCTACAGTGTCAAATGACAACTCCTTGGATAGTGAGATCGACGCACGAAGGCGGGCTGCCTCAGCTGCGTTCGGTCGTCTAAAGGACCGGCTGTGGAACGTGAAATCTATACGACTAAACACTAAGCTGAATGTCTACAGGGTGGTAGTGCTGAGTGCACTTCTTTACGGCTTAGAGGTGTCAACCCTGTATGCCCGACATGTCCGACAACTTTCTGCCCTGGTCATCTTCGTGGACTAATGGGCATCACCTGGCAGGACCGCATATCCAACGTGGAAGTCCTGAGGAGGGCGGGCATGCCTGCTATGGAAGCCATGATTACCCGCTCACAACTCAGATGGACCGGTCACGTCATCAGGATGCCTGAGGAACGACTGCCGCGGGACCTGTTGTACTCTGAACTGAAGGAGGGGTCAAGGCCCCGAGGTAGACCACGGCTGAGGTACAAGGGCACTTTAAAACGTCGGCTTGGACTGGCGGGCATCAGCCACCAACAGATGGAGACACTGGCGAGTGACCGGGCCGGATGGCGCGCGGTGGTGAGGAAGAGTGCCGAGGCTGTGCACAGACAGTGGGAAGTCCGAGAGGACATACGTGCGCGCCGACGACATGCTGCCACTGCTGCCAAGCAGGCCCCAGGAAAAATGAATGGACTCTAATTTGTACTTTTGGATATTTATTTTTGTATCATAATGATGACTCATGACTCTGTTACTAGTATTAGGAATGAACCATGTGTTTGTTGGTTTTGCGCAAGTCATAGTCTAACGTAAAGACTGACTGACATATATATATATATATATATATATATATATATATATATATATATATATATATATATATATATATATATATATATATATATATATATATATATATATATATATATATATATATATATATATATATATATATATGTATATATCACCGATGCAGTCTTCAAGCACCATGTTATTTGTCGCTACACATGGATGTCCCCTGACGCAGGGGCAGGTACAGAAACCAGATTGACTATTGACTACATCCTCATCGGCAGGAGATATAGGAGTAATGACACCAGCTGCCGAGCGTACCCCAGACCTGACTGTGGATTAGACCATGATATATAAATGAATGAAGACCTTTATTGTACAAACATACCCACTGGGTTAGGTACAATGTTAACTTGAATACACAAATATATACACAACAAGATCAATCTAGTACTAGCACTACAGTTCGTTACATAATTTCGACTTCGCTTCTCTGTGATGTTGAAAAGATAAGAACATACAAGTTTAAGGATCGAGGGTTTGTCTAAGTTCATTAAAAAGTGAATTTGTCTGTATCACTTAGGTGTGTAAAGTGGAGAAACTTCGATGTTATTCGTCTATAAAGTTCAATTCTCTCACTGTTACACAAACTACATTCTACTACAAAATGAAGTTCATCCTCTATTCTATCTAGATTACAGTATCGACAAATACTTTGTTCCAGGGGAGTGCGGTTATGTCGACCGGTCTCAATGTGTAGTTTATGGCAGCTGATCCGTAGTTTTGTGACGGCGTTTTTGTGCCGTGTGTTGTCGATATTGACAATGACAATGACAATGAACTGTACAAGTGCTCGTTGATATTTAGGTACTGTTCTTCATTGTAGGCAAACTTGAATGGTCTATAGGTCCTTAGTTTGTTTTTAGCAGGACCACCTCTGTTGTCATTGTGTATTTCTTTAAAGAAGGTTTGGATGTAAATGTCTTTTAGTCGCTGATGAATGGAGTTAATAATTTGAGACGCATTTGTGTTGTATGAGAGAGGACAGTGCCAAATGTAACCATAACCACACTCCGCTTGAAAACCATCGGCTGGTACTTTCTGGCGTAGTCTAAGCAAGTGCTTGATAGCGTTTAGGGCACCCGGTTCTGACACGCTTAGACGATTACAATCGCTAAGCA
>NW_017804198.1:113073-114329 GCF_001625305.1 Branchiostoma belcheri
GTCTAAGCGTGTCAGAACCGGGTGCTTAGGGAGGCTTCCACTTGAATGGGAAACCTTCCTAATTCCGCTCTTACAGCGAGGCCGCAAGCCGATCTCGGGACGCGAAGGGTTTGTTTACAGAATTTCAGGTGGATGGATTCGATGGGGCAGAGTTTGGAGCTTTTGATTGACCCCCAGATTTCCGATCCATAAAGAATTGAGGTTTTGACGCAGGTGTCGAAAAGTTTGTTTCTGATGGATAAAGGAGCATCAGCTTTGTCTAATGATTGATTAATACCGATTAAAGCTTTAAGACCTCTACTGTACAAGTGCTCGTTGTTCGCCTTGAAAGTACCAGCAGCGTTAACGACCATTCCTAAATAACAGTGTGAAGTTACTATCTCAACAGGTTTTTTCTCATACATGAAGGACAGGTCTTTTGGTAGGCGACCACCCTTAGAGAAAACAATACTTTTTGTTTTCCTAAGGTTTACATTTAGCTTCCAAGTATGACAGAATTGTTCTAATCTATTCAGGGCAGATTGTAGTCCTTGTTTTGACTCAGAGAGAAGGACTAAGTCACCTGCATATAATAAACATGGGACTAGCTTGTTGTACATGGTTGGTGAGTCACAAATATCATCATTGAACATAGATGTAATATCACTAAGAAATAAGTTAACCCTACCTAGACCGGGGGGGGGGGGGGTTGACCGGCGGCGTGGACTAGCAGCAGCGGCCATGCAGGCGCTCTGGAGACCGCTCTGGAAGCACAGACACATCTCGCTAGGCACAAAGCTTCGGGTCTACAACGCCGCGGTGGTCTCAATTCTGCTGTATGGAGCTGAGACCTGGCCACTCAGCAACACTCTGGCAGCTAGACTCGACGGCTTCGACAGCAGATGTGTCAGGAGGATTCTGGGAGTACGCTTGTTCGACCACCTGCCTGGCACCGAGCTCAGGCAAAGGACCCAGCAGCCTCCTGCTTCCCGTGTGGCAGCGATGCGCCGAGTCCGCTGGTACGGACATGTCCTACGACTCCCACCCGACCACCCTACACGGGCTATCCTGAACTTCAGCCCCCAGTCTGCTGGGTGGAAGAGACCTCGGGGGGCCCCCCGCACCCGCTGGGCGGACGTCCTGGCTAAGGACCTGGCCATGGTCAACATCACCCCCGAAGTAGCGCAGGGGCTGGCCCCAGGACAGGCCAAAATGGAAGGAGGCGGTCCGCCTAGTAGGCTCGACGCACATCGTGCAAGAGGACTGAGTGAGTGAGA
>NW_017804198.1:114349-124317 GCF_001625305.1 Branchiostoma belcheri
TTTTGTTTCAACAATTAGAATTTTTATGGGTTTTATGTCAAGTTACTCATGGTTTCTAATATTAAATAACATCCCATATAATTTTATGTAAATTTAATCATTAAATATGCATAATTTATGCAAATTTGATGACGTCATTGGTCAAAATCCAAGATGGGGGACCATATCATTAGAACAGGTATATACAGGTATATATATATATAAAAAAATACAGGTTATTTTCATTAAAATTTCATCAATACTTCCATTTCTTTTTCCAAAAAAGGTTTAAATGAAGGTCTTTAGTATGTTAACAATGTATTTTAGGCTTTATCATGAATAAAACTATTTTTGAAAATTCAAGATTGATGATCCAAGATGGCGGATATCTTAACCCTCAAAAGAACACCTTCCCGGACTGATTAATCTGTACACCTGGGGTCCGCGAGGACCCCAGAACAGTTTTCTGCTAATTTTTAGAAATTATCAACATGCTACCAGCTCAATTGTTTGCAAACTGATGTGGGAACCTCTGTGTCCACATTACATACAAAAATCATACATATTGAACTTTTTCTATTTTTTGTTGAAGAAAAGAAGACAAGAAGAAATACCCGATTTTTAAACCCATTTCAGACTGAAGGGGCTTTTGAGGCCCAACTTTGATCTCAGATAGCGGCTAAAAGGCTTGCGCTAGAAGTATCAAATTTGGAGACCTTTCCTAAAATGTCTCTGGAAAAAAGTTCATATTAGTTTAATACTAGTAAGTTGATGTTTTTTGTGTTGCCATGGCAACGGGTTTCTAGCAGGCAGTTTTTTTTTAAAATAGAAGTAATTTTGGTTTAAGCATAAAAATTTTCTGAGTTTTATATTAAATTACACTTCTTTTCCAACATTAATAACATCTAACATAATTAAATATAAGTTAAATCATTTAATATGCATAGAATATGCTAATTTGATGATGTCATTGGTCAAAATCCAATATGGCGGACTATATTATTAGCTCTGACGTCACATGACGTCATAATTACACCAAAGTTATTAAAATTTAATTCTTAGTTAAAGAGTTTGACTTGTTCCAACACAATAAGGAGAACTCACCATAAATTTTCGGCTGATCCCGTCAACCTTCGTCAGATTTGTGATGCAATCGCTGACTTTCCGGAAGTCGGAAACGTGATGACGTCAGGAGTGCATCAAAAGTGGCGGGAAGACGGTATCTCCCACCATCACGGTTCAGAGAGGGTCTCTGAACCGTGGAATCGTGGAACGTTTGGAATCCACGCTAGCCGACAAACTTCCGGTGGAAATTTCCAAGGACGTACGATCCAGGGTTGAAAGGTCATCCTTACGGGAACACATTTTAACTAAGACACGCCAGCAAAACAAGTTTTCTCGTCTAACACAAAACCAAAACGACAAGAATAACACCTCCCTTGCTGCTGATTGCATCCGTAAATGGGTAAAGAACTGTTCAGACCGAATCCTTAGAGATCCGGAACTCGCAGTACTCGCTAAAGGTTTAAACTACGCGACCTCGGAACCTGATATACCAGTGGTTGATATTATCTGTCAAACTGAAGTTGCCTGTCGGAAACTACCTGAAAGGGAGGCGAACACTTTACGTTCGAAGTTTAACCAAGTTCTTAATAACAGAAAGAAAGTAGACTCGAATCTCTCGAAAGAGGAAAGTGCAGCCATCAAGTCACTTAGACAAGATAAGAACATAGTCATATTACCGGCCGATAAGGGACGCTGTGTAGTAATCTTGAACAAGGAAGATTACCAACAGAAGTGCCAGGCACTTCTTAACGACGACAAAACCTACATCAAACTAGGCAAGAAAGATCCTACCACAAAATATAAGAAACAGCTAATTTCAGTGTTACAACAGATTAAGGAAGAGAAGGAATACGTATAGACAACTGTATCCTACCACTGAGGTCCCTCCGAAGTTTTACGGCCTTCCTAAGGTTCATAAGAACGGGTTACCCCTCAGACCTATTGTTAGCAGTATTGACTCTATCACATATCGCAGCTCAAGATACATAGCCGATATCTTATCACCCCTGGTTGGTCAATCCCCTCACCACATTGTAAACTCACAAGACTTTGTGGAGAAGATTCAACAACAAAGAGTAGAGTCTGACGAAGTGTTACGCTCATACGATGTCACGGCTTTGTTTACGTCAGTTCCGGTAGAGAAAACACTAGACATCATCCTACAGAGACTTGAAACAGACACCACTCTCAAAGAGCGCTCCACACTTTCACCTACGCATGTGGTTAACCTATTGAAAGTCTGTTTAGATTGTACATATTTTGTATACAATGGAGAATTCTATCGTCAGATCCACGGGGCAGCTATGGGCTCCCCAGTCTCGCCGATTGTGTGTAATCTTTTCATGGAACATCTTGAACAATTAGCCATTAACACTGCTCCCAATCCCACACTGTGGTGGTATAGGTACGTGGACGATACACATACGAAACTAAAAAGAGCACACGCTGACGAGTTTACTGAATACCTTAATAGTTTTTAAAATTCACCACAGAAGAAGAACAGAACAAAACCTTACCTTTTCTGGATACTCTTACAGTGGTGAAAGACGATGGTTCGCTAGACATTAGGATCTACAGAAAACCCACCCACACGGACCAATATCTGAACTTTAGTTCTAACCACCCCCTTGAGCACAAACTGGGTGTCATTCGTACATTGTTTCACAGGGCGGATACCATTATTACCAACCCCCAAGATAGGGAGGCTGAGAAAGAACACATCACTCAGGCCTTGCTAAACTGTGGCTACCCCAAGTGGGCAGTTTCCAAGGCAACTGCTCCTAAACTTTCTACAACTGATAGAAACCGTCAGTCAAACTCTTCTACGAGGCAGAACAGAGGTTTAGTCGTCCTACCCTATGTTAAGAACACCTCTGAAGCTTTACGGAGAATCTTCGGGACACATGGCTTAAAAACGTGTTTCAAACCGACCCGTACGTTAAGACAGCTATTAGTGGCCCCCAAAGACAGAAACCCCAAAGAACAAAAGTGTGGCGTGATTTACCACATTCGGTGCGCGGGTCAAAATATCAGAGGACCTTGCCCAGAGACATACATAGGGGAAACAGAACGGTCTCTCAAGACTAGATTTCTGGAACACAGGCGCCCCAGTTCAAACACATCGGAAGTGTCGCAACACATACACATCGAGTCCCCCGGACATACAGTTACATTGGACAAGGTGCGCATTCTAGATACGGAGCAGGATTACTTTGTGAGAGGCGTGAAGGAGGCAGTTTACATCAGGGCCCACCAACCCTCTCTGAACCGTGATGGTGGGAGATACCGTCTTCCCGCCACTTTTGATGCACTCCTGACGTCATCACGTTTCCGACTTCCGGAAAGTCAGCGATTGCATCACAAATCTGACGAAGGTTGACGGGATCAGCCAAAAATTTATGGTGAGTTCTCCTTATTGTGTTGGAACAAGTCAAACTCTTTAACTATGTATTCTACCAACACAGATGAGCTTTCATTCGAAAATTTAATTCTATTACTACACCATTCTCTGAAAACTTGGTAGACAGACGATGAGTGCATAAAAACATATAAAAACGGAAATAAGGTAATGTATAAGAACGCCAGTGTATCCATTATGATCGAAAGCCGGCTGGGGTCCGTGCGGACCCCAAAAGAAAATCAGATATAATTTTTTTTTATAAATGGTAGAAACAGAGTTTTCTGCACTGTATTGAGAGACAACTTTGTGGGTGATTATTACCTAAAATTTCAGAAAAAAAAATCTTTAGAAACAAAAAAGATATTTCAGATTCCGCGCGGAATCCAGGTGTACTGTTTAGGGTTAAATATGCATGACGTCAATTTATTTAATTTGAATAGAAATCCAATATGGCGGACTATATTATTAGCTCTGACGTCACATGACGTCATAATTACACCAAAGTTATTAAAATTTAATTCTATTACTACACCATTCAAAGAAAACTTCACTTGACGTCATTTTATGACGTCACCGGTGTTGCTATGGGCAACATAAGACTTAGTACACCATAATATTCTGTCATAAACACTTTTGGTACAGTTATGTTGAATACCATTTAGTTTTCAAGGAAAAGCCTATTTAGACGGTTTTGGCCAATAAAATCACATTAATGACGTCATAATGACGTCATATTACGTCATAACGACAAAAAAATTGTAGATATGATACATTTCTACACCATTCTCTGAAAATTCGGTGGTTAACGACATACCGTTCGCGACTTCTTAGGGGGGTGGGGGGTCAAAAGAGCCCCGTCCCCCCATCTCAAAAAAAAGCCCGGTCTAGGTAGGGTTAAATAAGGTCGGGCTTAAGTTGCATCCCTGTCGGACACCACAGTTCGTTACAAACGGTTATGTTAGCCCATGACTATGTTTGACACAATTACATGTTTTAGCGTACATATCTCTTATAGTTTCGAGGAATCTACCCCCTATACCAAGACTATTTAATTTGAATAGAAGGCCTTTTCTCCAGAAAGTGTCAAAGGCTTTACTGAAATCGACAAAACAAGCAAAAAGACGTGAATTTTTACTGAGGTACTTGCTAACTAATGTGCTTACTACGAAGAGGTTATCTGTTGTTCTGAAGTTTTTCCTAAAACCTGCCTGGTGAGGTTTAAAAAGGTTATTGTTTTCTGCATAACTAACAAGGCGATTGTTTAATATAGATGAGAATAGTTTACCTAAGCAACTAATTATAGCGATCCCGCGATAATTGTCTGGGAGAGAAGGGTCCCCAGACTTGTGAATTGGAACAATGTGACTGAGGGACCATTCCTGTAGAAAATGCCCGTTTTGCAGGCATGTATTGAACAATTGAAGGAGTGGGGTTTGGAGTACTATTTTGCCGGATTTCAACATCTCATTCAGTATCATATCATTTCCGCTTGATTTGTTGTTGTTGAGGTTGGAGATAGCTATGCCTAGTTCTTTTGATGTTAAGAGGAGATCTAATACGGTTGGGTTTGTAGGTAACGATGCCAAATCCCGTTGGTCATTATCTGTAGTGGGAATATCATTTGTAACGTTATTTGGATTTGTCTAGGTTACTAAAATGTTTGAGCCATTCTTCTTCTGAGATTTAGTTGGTCTCTTGATTTTTAGTTGGTTTTAGTTTGTTTAGTAGATTCCAAAAAGCATTGGGATTTCTGTCTTTGAGGTATGTTAATTCGGTCATAATGTGTTTGTGAAAGTCTCTTTTCTTCTTTTTTAAAAGTTTTCTGTATTCTTTCTCTCTTTTTAAAGTATCTTCCCCTAATATCTGAGTTGTATGGTTGTTTTGCCAGAAGAGATGCTAGGTTCTTCAGTTCTCGTTTCAGCTCTGTAAACTTTTGTCGAACAATTGTTTGTTTTGTTTTGGACGAGAACGTTTCTTGTGATTACTTTTCCTGAGTGACAGAGACTTAAAGCCGGCATCTCTCAAAATTGAGCTGAATTCTAAAACGAAAGTTTCTATTTCTCCCTTCGACGTCGTGTCTTTGACATTTTTGGATGACAGGGAATTTAGTCTGTCCGTAAAATGTGGTTGGGAAAGGGTATGAATGAATTTTTGTGTGGATTTGTCATCCCAGTGAAATCTTTTGGGGGGAGGCTTTGTTTTAGGTCTTTTTTTGTTTTTTGTAGACAAGCTGTTCTGAATGTGAATGGAAGAAGACCGATGTCATGCAGTGGTCGGAGAATACATTTAAAGATGAATTCGAAATAATAGGACGTTTTGAAGGAAAGACTGGCTAGAAATTATGTAATCGACCGTGCTGTTTCCGTTAGGCTGATGGCAAGTATAGTTTCCTTGCCACTCTGCCATTCAGAATTCTGAGGTCAGCCTGAATACACAGATCCGTCAGAAGACGGCCAAATTTGTTTGGGGGAGAATTGTTATTATGATGTCTATCACTTACAAGGTTTGACGGGATGTCTGAAAACTCGTCGATATTGAATCTGCTATCAACGTAATCACGTAAGTTGCCAATACGCGAATTTAGATCTCCTCCAGGGAGAATAAATCCATCGGTGCTAAATTTACAGATTTCTTCTTCTAATATGTCAAACACGTGGTTATCGGCATTTCTATGGGTGATTGACGTACTAGGGCTCAAATACGCCGAGCATACAAATAAGTCCTTTGTGAGTCCTAATAGATTTCGATCTATTTGCACCCATAGTAAGTCTGTCGATTTAGAAGACAGTTTTTTAATAAAATTTTTGTATTCGTTTTTGTAGAAAAATAGAATTCCTCCTGAGGAGCGTTTTGCACGTTTACTTTTTGTCCTAAACAAATGAAAATAGCTGTAATTAGCGACGCTGATTTGAGTACCTTTTGTAGTCCAGGTTTCAAGAAGCGAGAAAAAGTCAAATTTACGTATTTCATCTAAAAATTCTACGTCGTGTAGTTTTGTACCTAGGCCGTGAACATTCCAAAAGGCCAGACACTTGCTTCTGCAATTTAAAGTTTTCATCAATAAAGATGTTCAAGTAAAAAATTGTGTCTTTACCTTCTTCCTCGATAAAACATTTTAACTTGGCTAAAACTTAAGTAAATGACAAAATCTAAAACAACAACGTCTAGAAATAATAAACAACAACGTCTAAAATATCGGCTTAACTAGTTGATTAGGAAATAAAGATAACAATAATAATACATGTAGCATAAGATGGGATAACATGATAAGAAAATGATCCCTTTTGAAGTTGAGTTTACTACAGTTTGCTAAAACAATCATATGTTGTATACTGTTGGCATATAGTGGAAGTCTACTACTAATATGCTATTTAAGATGATCCTACCACATAGGGAACATGGGCGGCCACATCATGCTGGGGTACCATGGCCAGGGTAGTGGACTCATCTTCGGCGGTGCGTGGCGGGACTGGTTCGGGATGTTGGGCCGGGCTTGAGGAGGTCCCCAAGGGGCAGCAGGAGGGTGGAGTGCGGAGGGGCCCCAGGGTCCGGTGGGTGGGGGTAGACTCCAGGGTCCGGGCGGAGGGTGGCGACTCCAGGATCCAACAGGATGACTGGGTACCGTAGATGGATGATCCTTCGGTGTAGAGGAGTTCAGCGAGTTGTTTGCTGGTCTGTTCTCTAGAACCGGAGCCGTGCGTCCCTGCCCTTGTGTGGAGGAACGGCTTCCCATGGGGGGGACGGGAGGGCCGGCGGGCTGGGCTCGAGGTTGGAGAGGTCTGATTCCGCATGGGCTGATGGCGAGTGGGTGGGCGCGAAGGTGACTGGCGCTGCTTGCTTGTGGGAGCACCGATTACTACATCTCTGTATGAGCGGATCCCCCTGCGAAGTCGGAGCACCTAGGGATGCAGAGAGTCCCCACACTCGGAGAGTGTGCCTCATCGTGGTGCAGGGGTGAACTCAGGGTAACGCAGCCAGCTATCCCTGAGGACAATAGGTGCACGTGAAGCCCCTGGGCCAATCACCCACAGGCGGATTTCTAATGATTACGAAAACTTCAGTGAAAAGGTCTCAACCTGTCAGCGGATCAGCTCGCGGGACGAGGCGTGTTTATAGCCCTAACGACACTTCTGGAGGAGGACAGCCCATGACGTCTAACAGACCGAAGCTTTTGTCCCCCAAATACCGCACTAACATAGCTACATGGAACGTTAGAACCCTTTATCAGGCAGGTAGAATTCATCAAGTAGTAGCAGAAATGAAGAGGTTGAACATAGAACTGATTGGATTAAGCGAAACGCGATGGCTGGGAAGTGGTAAGACGAGGTTACAGAGCGGAGAAACTATAATTTATTCTGGTTTCCCAGAGGAGCATCCGACGCATGCAAGGGGAGTTGGGATTCTCGTGTCCAAGAAGTGCGCACAGAGTCTGAATGAAAGAATGGGAACCCATATCTGAGAGAATCATCATGGCAAGATTCACTTCGCGTTGTCAAGACACAACTGTCATACAGGCTTACGCACCTACTACTGAAGCAAGTGACGAGGAGAAAGAGAGTTTTTACGATCAGCTTCAAGCCACTATATGGCCAAGCGTAGAAAGAGGGACATCCCTATTCTCATGGGCGATATGAATGCCAAAGTAGGAGCTGCAACAAGTGGTACCGAGAGGGTGATGGGACAACATGGAGTCGGAACGAGGAACCAAAATGGAGAGCTTTTTGTAGATTGTTGCTCCTTAAATGATCTGGTAATAGGCGGCACTCTGTTCCCCCACAAGAAGAGCCACAAAGTGACATGGCGTTCTCCCGACGGAGCGGTTGAAAATCAGATAGACCATATTGCAGTTTCTCGAAGGTGGCTTGGAACTCTTCAGGACTGTAGAATTAAGAGGAGCGCAGATGTTGGATCAGATCACCATCTACTCCTGGCTACTTGTAGGATTCGGCTGGCAGCTTGAAGGATTCGGCTGGCAGCTTGTAGGAAGAAAGCACAGAAATCGATCAAATACAACGTAGAGAGGCTGAAGAACCCGGAAACTAAGCAAGAGTTCAGGCTCACCCTAGCTAACCGCTTCGATGCTTTACGGTATGACTCAGATGACGAGGAAGAAAACGAGGACGACATCGAAGCAGAATGGTCGACCATAAAAGAAGCCTTCACAAGTACATGTGAAGAGGTCCTGGGAAAGATCAAGAGGGAGAAGAAGGAATGGATGACCCAAGAGACTTGGGATATGGTAGAAGAGCGGCGCATCTTAAAAGTAGACATCGACAACAGTCCCAGGACCAGGAACCAAAAAGCTATTGCCATGAAGGCCTATAATGCAGCAGATAGACGGGTGAAAAGAAGCTGTAGAAAGGACAAAAGGAGATGGTTCTCAGACATTGCTGCGGAGGCGGAAGTAGCGGCTTCAAAACAGGATATGAAGACCCTTTACAAAATCACAAAAACTCTGAGTGGCAAACGGAGACAGGTTAACAAACCGGTACAAGATAAAGAGGGTAAGTTACTTGCAACAAAGGAAGAACAACTGGAGCGCTGGAAGGAACATTTCACAGAAATCCTTAATCGCACACCCCCGTTAGATCCACCTGAAGTAGAGCCCCCTGAGGGAATGCTGGACATACGTACTGGACCACCTACCAAAATAGAGATCAGGAAAGCCATCTCAGCACTTAAGAGCGGGAAAGCTGCGGGACCTGACGGTATTGCTCCAGAAGCTTGGAAAGAGGCAGGCGAGCTGTCGGTTGAAGCACTACATCCCCTCCTCACCAGCATATGGCTGAAAGAGAAGATCCCCCTTCTCAAGAGAAGAGAAGGGAGATCTGACCCAGTGCAAGAACTGGCGCGGTATAATGCTTCTTTCAATTGCTAGTAAAGTGCTCTGCAGGATAATCCTTAATCGGACAGCAAACGCAATGGAAACAAAGCTCAGAGATAACCAAGCAGGCTTCCGGCCCAACAGATCATGTAGCGACCAGATTGCCACCTTAAGGATTATAGTAGAACAGTCGGTAGAATTCAATTCGCAGTTGTATGCCGTCTTCGTAGACTATGAGAAGGCGTTTGATTCGGTCGACAGGAACACCTTATGGAACATCCTCTCTCATTACGGAATTCCTCCCAAGATCATCAACATGATCAAAGTCTTCTACTCAGACTTCCAAGCCCAGGTGTCTCATGAAGGTGACCTGACGGAACCCTTTAACATGACAACAGGAGTAAGGCAGGGGTGCCTCTTAAGTCCCCTGCTGTTCATCACTGCACTGGATTGGATTATGAGAGAAACCACAGAGGGGGGAAGAACCGGGATACAATGGACGCTGTTGAATATGTTAGATGACCTAGATTTTGCAGACGATCTTGCCCTCTTGAGCTACAGTATCGGACAAATGAGAGGGAAGATGAAGAAGCTGGAGGACAATTCAGGCCGAGTGGGACTGGTAGTAAATGCCACCAAGACGAAGGAGATGCGCGTTAAAACAGTAGGGAACGCGAAACCAGTGAGCTGCAGAGGGGG
>NW_017804198.1:124337-158387 GCF_001625305.1 Branchiostoma belcheri
AAACTTCAGACGTTCATCAACGCGAGACTCCGCTACATACTCGGGATCTGGTGGCCCAGGAAGGTCAGTAACCAAGACCTTCTGGAGATAGCAGGCCAAGAGCGAATGGAGATGACCATCAGAAGGCGTAAATTGAGATGGATTGGTCATACACTAAGGAAACCCCCAGAATCCATCACTAGAACTGCCCTTGACTGGAACCCCCAAGGGACAAGGAAGAGGGGAAGACCGCGGTTGTCCTGGAAGAGAGGTGTCAGGAAGGACCTAACTGCAGCCAACACCTCGTGGCACGAGGTTAAGACGATCGCAAGGGACCGAGGGAGGTGGAGAGCGTTCACTGAAGCCCTGTGCTCTAGGACGGGCGAAGAGGATTAAGTCAAGTATGAGCGGATCGGCGAGGGTTGATTACTAGCAAGCTGGCTCCTTCTGCCTTTGTATTCGCCCAGACTTATGAGGGGGTTCAGTGCTCTCTTAAAGTTAGCAGCCAGCACTCGAGTCCCATATCTGTTCAGATGGTAGCCATCTGAGGTGAACAGGGATTTCTTGATTGTTCCTGAGCTGGAGAGGTTGGAGTTGTCTGTGATATGTACATAGCTTGTCTCATCCGCAACTACTTTTAAGAATGAGTTGATGTCATCACCTATATCCATGAGGTGTGGGTCATCCCTTGGGAGAATGGGTGAGAAGACAAGATTGGTGCTGGGGTACTTGTCGTGGGCGACGTGGACGAGCCTCCAAAATCCCTCGGTTACTGTAGCAGCGTCGCGCGCGTCCCGGACATCATAATTTGTACCGATGTGAAACAGAATCACCTTAGGTTCAGCAAGGGCAGAGTTCTGAAAGTAGCCCTCGGCTTCTGTTAGATTGAAAGTTAGATCACTTTTGGCACTTCTGTCAGGGTAAAGGATTTCAGGTTTGATTGCCTTTGTGTTGCTGTCGCCCAGGATTAACACGTCTAGCGGCTGCTCTTTGTTGTGATGATTCTGTGCCGCTGTCTCCAGACGTGATGTGTTCACACCCGGTTGTTTTGTACTTCTTCCATTGTTGTCTTGTTTGCGGCGTTTTGCACTTGTACTTGAAGTGTCAGCTTGTTTGTCACCGTCATTGTCCAACCCCTGGAAGCGGTTTTGCACATCAATAGTTGCGAATTCTTGTAACAACTTTTCTGCGCGTTCTGCTGGTGAGGTATAGGTCTGAGTTTCCACAGACTGCGAAGGGTTGGACGATTTTCGAACATGGATTGTTAGTTCCTCACATTTTTGCTGGAGCGATTCGATCTGTTTCTGGAGCTCAGACTTTACTTGCTTCATATGGGCGACGTCTTCCATGAGTTGCTTCTTTTCTTTAGAAGACAACCCACCACACACATGATTGGCCTGAGATTTCATTTTAGTTTCCAACACAGAAATTGTTTGACATACAGAGTTTTCAAACTCGGCTCATAACGGACACGTCAAGAGAGTGACTTGAATTGAAGTTGAAGTATTCAGTACGTATAAACGGTCAAACATCCGTAGATTTTGCCAACGCGGGTACGGGTGGGGGGCTAGCCTTACTTCCACTGAGTTTCGAAGTTCATAGAAAACGTTGGAAAACCAAAGCAGGTAGGCAGAGCCTTGTATCAGGAGCTTCTGCGTCGTCTCATAAACTTTGATGCTTACTGAACCGTGTTCTTCTTTGGTCTTGGCGTCAACAAACGGGAACTTGATGTGGTGACCATTCTTCCCTCCATTGATTGCTTTAGTGCCGTGATAATCTTCGCACGATTTAAGCCAAATCTTAGCCAGGTTTTGAGGTAGGAATATGGTGATACTCTGCTCGTTGTGTTTGACGAGATAGTCTTTGGGGTTTTTGAGCATTTTCCTGGTGACTTTTGGGAGATCTGGAACAATTTGACTGTTATCGTAGCGTTGTCTGGACGACGAATCAGATAGAATGGTAAAGGCTTTGCTCACCTCGCGGTATCTACAATCCGCTTCCTTGAATCTGAAGTCCTTGCGACTGAGCTTAGCGGCTTCTTCGTACAAAGTAACCTCTTTCTTGTAAGAGTCCACAATCTCTTCCAAAGTCGCTGATGGGAGCACGCCGAGTTTGGAGTAGAGTCCTTCTTGGTCCGTCGCGATTTCCGACGCCATGGCCGACAACTCGAAGCTGGCTTGGGTTTTAGAAAGATCCACAAATTCGGCGATAAATCTTGATCAGGCGAACCAAATAGCTTTCAGTTGAAACAAAGTTGACTAAAATATGTTTACAAAGTTGTAGGAGGTAAAATATTACATGGATTACAAGGCAGAGACACAGTTCTTCTTGCACTAGCGGGAGCGTGTGACAGGGACGTCCGTCACAGGCGCCATCTTGAATTAATATATAGAGGTGGCAAGCCTCAAGCTTAAGATCAAGAGGTGTGGACGGACGGAGAGCCCACCTAAATTCTAGATGCATTAAACTAATCAACAGTCCGGGAAACCTTCAGCAGTCTGCATCAGATTTGAGGCCCTTAACCTAGTCCAGGAAGAAGGAGCACGAAGCGAGTTCTCTGTTTCCCATTAAAGCTATAGCTACAGCGGAGAAAACCGCCCGTGGATTTCACAAAAGAACTTTCTCGAGGATTGGGCAAAAAGTTATGAAACTTATGTCAGCCATCTCCTCACACATGAAAGGAAACAATAAAACAAAGTAATAATAATAATAAGAAGAAAGGACAAAGGTACATAATGAGCTGGTGTACAAATCAAAATCAATCAACTAAATCAAACAAAGCGTCCTGTCTGCAAAATAAAGTTGAAAACCACATCAAACGTTTTACAGTTATTGACAAACAACAATGAGGGGTTACCCACTGAGACTGGTTGAACATAAGGTGTTGTCGGTGGCGTTGTTTATGTCAAATGGCAGGATGTTAGTTTAAGATGATAACATGTCAATACGTTCGTCAGTGTACAGTGGGCAGTGTAGGAGGTATTGTACAGCTGTTTCGTTTGAGTGACCACATTTGCACGCATGACTGGGCACACGTTGATGTTGGAACAGGTGAAAGTTTAACTGACTGTAATTTCACCCATGTAATTGCTCATCTGCAAAGATATGCCTAGAGGTCATCTAAATTTGTGCTGAAAGTTAAACTGAATGGCTGCAACATTCGGTGCTGAGAGAACCTACCTGAGTCTTCATGTACGTCGCGACTCAAAAAGGTGATCCGGCTGACTCTGTAGAAACCTGCCAGGTCCACTTTCCACCATGGCTGATGTTCGGTGTTTGGTTCAGCGCACTCAGTGTCATCACCATCCACAGCCTTCTCGGCTCCCCGAGGTCCATTTGTGGAACTCTGCGTGGCGTTCTTTCCAAGGGCTACATTGGCTTCTGCAAGTAATTATTGACAAATCGTAACAGATACATATATTTCTAGCCTCTACCAGGCTTCGGGAGGCGGCTGGAAAGAGTCGGCCAAAAAGAGAGATAACATGCCAGGGGAGTTTGTCTGCGAGGAGAAAACATTTTGCCGCACCTGAAGCCTGTGCGTAGTCGCCATTTACGAGTATTTTAAGTCCACTAATCGCTGTTCAATAGGTGACAAGTAGCTAAATAACCCTTTTATTGCTTTGCGACTGGGCCGTGACGAACAGTGACACGAACGGGCGGCGTGACCATTTTACAGAAAGTTTCAGAGGTCACGAAAATTTTGATTCCATAACAATACGTTTTCCCATCAAAAGATACACAAAACTCTGAGAAATCTCTTTATTTGGCAGATTTTTACTCTTTCCAGCCGCCTTCCGAAGGATGGTAGAGGCTAACATTTTTCAAAGGGTAGGTATAAGACTGGAAGACCTATGATTTACCCTAGGACGAATTAACGTTGGGCATTTGTAAACTTCGTCAAGTGCCTAGTTTGGAATATAATATTGTTTTATCCTAACGTGAGTTCTGTTGTTGCTCCTGTCCCCTATACTCATAAAAGCATATAATGATATATATACTCATTAAAACATTGTTAATTCAATGTGACTTATTATTCCTTATTTGATTGATCCCTTTAATATCCCATCTGTGGGATACTTTGTGTACTGTGTCAGTTTTGTGTTTCCTTATGTCCGCATACGAATTGATTGTGATGATCTTTGGGTATCACTGGAAGGCAGACGAAAAATGTCCAGATATCAAAATGACTAATTAACTGGTAGACGTACCAACTACTATGTATCTAATACAAGCTCAGAAAAGAACAAGAAATAGTCATGCTTTTAAAAACCTGAGTTATCAACCAAGGATTGAGGTATTCAAAAACGCATTCTTTCCTAGAATTCTTTCCTGTAACAGTCGTTAGATGTAATGTAGCCAATTGTCGCCGCTCCACGTTCCTGCGAAGCTGGTGTGGTACGCCGAAGGGTGGTTACACCGGCTTTACAGATACAAATAAAAATACAGATCTTTGTACTGCTTAACATGTTTCGGCTCTCCTCGTGAACTTAGAATGTCTTCTGGGGGGCCAGAGTTGATTTGTTTGTTGAGTTGAAAGTCTATGAGTAACACATGTGTCTGAATTCTCATTGTCGTCACTGTAGACTGTAGGTAAAAATACATAAAAGGCATTTCCGTTTGAGATACACTATGAGTTAAGCCCTGATATGCCGACTAACTCTTGTTATGTGACGAATAATAGTCCGCTTTTGTGCAATCTAACAGCTAGCTACATATTTTTAACAATATGAAAACCATGGGAAGCGACCTATTGCGGGTATTTGTTTTACCAGGGCCGAGGTAGCCCAATATGATCACGGGCGCGCTTTTCTTCAGAGTTCTTTTTTGACAGATTATTTCTTCCCTGGCCTGGAAATCGAAGTAATGTCATAACAACAGAAAGATGTGTATAAAGTATATATTTCTTTGAATTCATCAGTTGTTAATTTATTTTTCTTATTTTTAGTCTGCGCATTATCGAAGTAATAATAGGTCGACTAGTCGACTAATCATCACTGAGGAATGCTGGCCGAGAAGTAAATTTTGCCACTAACACATGGATGTTTCAAAGGAAATTAATAAATCAGAGCATATGTACTCTAACAGCTACGTACGGGGCGATAGTGGTTTCTTACGGTTATGCAAAAGGAAGCATTGTCGTTGACATCCTTGATGCATTTCCTTCTGTTTGTTATTTGTTCATTACTTTAATGCTTTCACTAATGCTTCTAAGCCATTGTAGGTTGACTGCTTTTGGAACCTTTTAAATTGTGGTTGCTTTGCTAAAATCATCTATTATTATTTTAACATAAAATAGTTGTTGTTTTCTTCCACTAGTTTGTCCTGCCTTGTTAAAGCCGTGATATGAATGTTACCAGACATCTTACCTTTGTCACAAAATGGGCCAGTCCAGATGACGTTGCAAACACAAGTGTCCCCGTCATTTCCCGTGATGCAGTCCCCGCGTCCGTTACAAACCCTGTCTGGCAAATCAGAGATCAGCACGTTGAAATCTATGTGGGGATGGGAGCTGCAGGTTGAGTTATCGCGAATTGAACTGCGCACACGTTGCGAAGTCATTATATCCTGTAAACTACAGTCACACCTCCAGGGGTTCCCTGTTAGGGTAAGGGTTGTCAGGGAAGATAGATGTTTGATGTCTACAGGAAGACTCGAGATGCTGTTGTTGGACAGACGGAGGTGTGTCAAACTGGTCAGATTTAAGAATACTCCATCCGGGAGATCAGCTATATGATTATCAGATAGACCCAGATAATTCAGACGGGTGAGATGTGAGAAAACTCCGTCCAAGAGATCAGCTATATGATTATCAGCTAGATTCAGCCAACTCAGACGGGTGAGATGTGAGAAAACTCCATCCGGGAGACTTGAGATGTTATTGTTGGGCAGGCTAAGGTGCATCAAACTTGTTAGATTTGAGAATACTCCATCCGGGAGATCAGCTATATGATTATTGGATAGATCCAGCCACCCCAGACGGGTGAAATGTGAGAAAACTCCATCCGGGAGACTCGAGATGTTATTGTCGGACAGGAGAAGCCCTATTAAACTGGTCAGATGTAAGAATACTCCATCCGGGAGATCAGCTATATGATTATTAAGTAGATCCAGCCACTCCAGACGGGTGAGATGTGAGAATACTCCATCCGGGAGATCAGTTATATGATTATCAGATAGTTTCAGCCACCTCAGACGGGTGAGATGTGAGAAAACTCCATTCCGGAGACTTGACATGTTATTGCCGCCAATGTAAAGCCTTTCCAAACTGGTCAAACTTGAGAAAACTCCGGCAGGGAGAACTCGGATGTCGTTGTAGTCCAGGTTAAGCCCCTCCAGGCTTGTGAGGTTGGAGAAATCCGCCTCAGACAGATTTTGTATGCTGTTGGACCTCAGCTCGAGTTCAGTTGTATCCAATGGTATGTTCGCGGGAACGTCTTTGAGCCCCCGTCCGTTACAGTCAACCGACCCGACAGAGTTACAAGTACATATCTCCGGGCAGGTGAAGACAGCCGTGACGACCCACAGGAGACCGAGGACGCCGACTGCAGCAGCTCGGCACGTCACGCGGCACCCAGCACCCTGCATGCTGCTGCTGCTGTAAGCACAATTATACAACTTACATCACTGAAATCAGTGATTATGTTGATTGCTTAGACCTTATGCTGCTTATTGATTAGACCTCATTAAATAGCTGACTACAAATATTCCGCGAAACACCCTAACACGCACAATCAAACACACACAAACACGCACACAGACACACAGACACACACACACAAACACACACACACACACTGACATACACACACGTACACAAAACACGCAAAAAATGTCCACGCATAGATATGTGTAGCGAAGGTCTATTGTTGGCCTAATACCACATATTATTATGTGAAAGTGTTATAAATCATATTTTATCTGAATGTGGTATAAGTCATATATATATTAATCTCTTCTCAGCCTCTGACGATACTTACTGCTCAGTACTTGTAAAGATGTAGATAGTTTGGACAACCATGTGTTTATTTGTAAATAAGTAGATAGTCTGGCCAACTATATGTTTGATTTGTTCCTAGTGCAGCATATATCTTTGTATGTAACAGTTGCGTTAAATCATTTGTACGTTAGTATGGAGCCATCCGTAAGTCAGGGCCGTAAGTAAAATATATTTTTTTTGCCGTGTGCAAGAAGACATGGGAACAAACCATGGGACCATTATTATGTTAGTTATACTGCATGTATGTGTGCAAGAGGACATAAGAATAATCTTAGTAACTAGTAAGAATTGTTCAGATCCTGTAAACATAATTTTAGATTTTAGTTACAAATGTATTTCGATGTTTTGGTCCCTCGATGTGCCGACACGATACTAGTACCAGACGGATTCATAATTTTGTTCTGTAACACATTTTTACTGTGATGTTAGTGCATTGTACATTCTTACTTCGTTTCCGATGATGCCAATATCCATGCGAACGACTGTTTTTTTACCGATTACTAGACTAGTACTTTGGTTGAAATAGTATGTAAGCCTTCGTTTGTTGACTAAGGAAGTAGCGCCAGTTGTATGTTATACGTTTGTTATACGTTCATTACACCTGTGGAAAAAGAAAGAAAAGCGCAGTTGGATAAGTTGAATGAACTTCTTATTAAAGTTCGATGATATTTGTTCGAAAATTGACCTCGTGTGTGCGTGTGTTTCTGCCTAAATTACTGTCTCCTGTATTGGGCCGAGTTGACCAGGGAAATGGGCTGAGTTGACCAGGGAAATGGGCCGAGTTGACCAGGGAAATTGGCCGAGTTGACCAGGTAGATGGGCCGAGTTGTCTGGGCCGAGATGGTAATGGTCCGAGTCGTCCGACATTCCTCAAGGATATAATGCCCTTGGACATAATTTTCCTCAGGGCTTCCAGAAGTCATGATGGGTGGTGCAGGATAGAAAGTCAATGCCTTTACTGCTACTGTCTGTAAGGACACTGCGGAAGAGGTAAAAGACGTCGGGGCATGAGCACAAGGTTCGTTCCAATAGAGAACTAGGAGGAGGGAAACAGAGTTAGGAAACGCTTTGAGAATGACCCCAGCTAACGCCTTATTCCTGAACTCGTAATAAGACTCAGGGCGCTAAATAATAAAGACGCAAAGATGAAGCAATAACAAGAAAGGCCTACATTTGCTCGGGAGCAAATACAGCAAATGGCTTCACCACATCCTTCTTACAAAAATTAAGCTTTCCCCCTCCCGCACAAATGGATTGTTCCTAAATTAGCGTGTGAAATGTTCCTATGGTCTATTCCCCCAGAAATGGAATGCCTTCTACTGGTGGAACATGTAGAACCAGCGTTTTATTTAGAACTGTGTCAGTTGGGGATTTAGGTCTTCAAGCCACAATCACTGTTTATACTGAAAGTACGGTAGGTAAAATATTTAAAGGGCTGATATGAGTAGTAATCACTATAGTCTTAAGCATTTGGTGCCAAGCTTCTAGCTTATGCTAAATATTCGGTTTTCTGGAATTGTCACATTGTTTTTTTATTCCATAACCGAACACTACTTAGATATCAATAACCAATTGAATGTATGATTGGGGGATTTATCAAGCGAAACACCAGCCATTGCGAATATTATGATCATATTAGGCAAAATATATATTTAAGAAATCCGGGACATTAAATCTATCCATCTGCACATTTATTGCCTTCGTTAAATATGTATCTTCTTCTTGTATGTATACAGAATTGAGAAAAACATTGCGACAGCTAAAAACTAAGTATGTAAACACAACGAAAAAGTGGAAACCTTTATAATATCACTGATTGCTACCACAAGCATCTGTCAATGTATGTACAACTGTATGTTCTTGTTCAAGATTGCTTATAGAAAATGGAGGGATCTTTCAAATATGAATACTAATTTAGTGTGTGTGTGTGTATGTGTGTGTTTGTGCATGTGTGTTTACTGTTTATTTTACTGTTGTCTTTGTATATTTCTGTTGTTTTGTCGAATAAAGCTTTGTTTATTCGCCAAAACAATATTTGGTTTTTGCATTGGCGCCCAGGAGCCTGTCGGTCCAAAAATAGCCAAAATTTTACACAATTTTAAAGTGGTGTATGTCAAAAGTTTGACATTCTTTGGACATGTGTCCAAGGTATATCAATACCAAATGTCATGTCATTCAGATTTAATATTAGGGGAGATGAGGCAAAAATGTACATTATTTGTAGGAAAATAGCCAATAAGCCTAATTAACACAATTTTAACGAGGTGTATGTCAAAAGCGTGAATGACATTCTGTGGACATGTGTCCAAGATATCCCCATAACGAATTTCAGGTCATTATTAAGGCTCTAGATCCCAAATTGTATTTTATAATATTTTTGGCCCGAAAACGGCCCAAAAGCCCTATTCAAACAATTTTCAATAGCTGCATCCATAGAATGAAAAAAAGCCTGAGGGTATTTAGGCACAAACTTTCAAATTATTTTTCCCAAAAATGGAAAAAAAAATCACATCCATTTAACGAAATGACAGGGGAAGGAGGAGAAGGAGTAGCCTGGGTACTATCCTATTTGTATGCCGGGTCTCCCACACTCACTTTCCGAATGCTATGGAGAAGACCACTCCAGATGTCGTATTCACTCGTGTGCAGGAACCTATATAGAAGACCAGATAAAAGATCCACCAAAACAGCGCCAACAGGTGTTTGGGGCTGTTCCTTGTAACTCAGAAAGCTCTCACAGTAGGACCACCACCAAATTTTCACAGGTTGGTGTAGTAGTACAATTAAGTCATTTTAACAACTTTGGTGCATTTTATCGCAATATAAAGTCATTATATGTAGTTACTTATGTGTTTTTGTCGGGGTTTATTTATTTATCTATCACGATTGACCACATACACAATATACATGCATATTTAAGCCATCCGCCATCTTGGATCTTCAATCTTCAATATTGAAATTTGAATTTTTAAGATAAAGCCTAAAAGCTTTATATACCTGATTTAATGATAGGTTCCGTCATCTTGGATTTTGGAAAATGATGTCATCAAATTAGCATAAATTATGCATTTTATGATAAAATTATGCATTTTATGATAAAATTTACCGAAAATTATATGAGATGTTATTAATATTAGAAACTATGTATCGATACATTGTATAAAACCCATAAATTACTATTGTTGAAACGAAAATTACTAAATTTAGCCAAAAAAAAGAAACCCGTTGAAAATTTGTCATCTTTTTTCTTCTCAAAGGCGGAACAATATGCAATGATCTTGTTTTATGCAACAGACATGTCTAAAATGTTGACAAGTTGAACTTTAAGGTTCAGGTGGTCTCATTGATTTGCACGTTTCCAGTACATTTTAAGGAATCTATGAATATTTCAATTATTCCATTTAAGAAAAATATTTAAAAGTATATTCATACAGGAAGGGGTGGTACTACCTGAATATTGCAGAGTGCTCAATGCAGAACGCATACATACCGAACTTTCGTCAAGTGTATGATCTAAGGGCTTGTGCCGGGAGCATAAAAGTGATTATCATATTCATATCTTCATAGCTTTTTTTAGCGCCTGGGGTATAGACCCTATGCGTCATGTCGTCTTGTAAGTTCATGAAGATAATATCTAAGTTACAGTTTATTGCACATCAAAGTTGGGAGACCAGTTAATTAGGTAGAAAGGGTTAAAAGTTACTTAACTACATTGTGCACAGAGTGGGAGAATGCAAAATTGTGATAAAAGTTTAGTGATAGAAAAACGTGGTTACACCAGATTTAATGATATAGTCAGCCATCATGTATTTTGACCAATGGCGCCGAAGTTAAGCAGCGAATGAAGTCACTGGCAGGACCTCTCCCCAGTTTCCTGTCACTGGTAAAGAAGAGGAAGCTGCAGTGGTTTGGACACGTAACCTTAGCTCACACTACACTACAAGGGAAGGCGGAGGGTGTACGACCGAGGGGGCGTCCACGAAGGACTTGGACCAGCGACTTGAAGGAATGGACAGGACATCTCCTAAACCAGCTAACAAGTCTAGCGGAGGACCGCCAAGGGTGGAAGAGCCTTGTTGACAGTCTTGTTGTCCCGACGGCAGTAACGTGACTGCTATGGGGCCGGGTTTGGTGAGGCGCCATCAAATTATTATAAATTAAGAATATTTAATTATCCGGAGGTATGGTGATGATGAATGATAGAAATTACATATAATTATATAGGATAATAGTATTGATAGAAATCACGTGTAATTGAAAATAAAAACTAAATGTGTTTATGTTTCAACCAAAATTAATGAATTAAAAAAACTACTAGTAGTTGTCTGATATATTTTTTGGAAATGTCACCAATTCGATCGTTCTAGCCAAGACGTTTAGCCACTATAGAGGATAAAATTTGGCGCGGGCCACAAAGCTCCCCCAGTCTGCCGGAATAGGCTTAGTGTTCTGCCATACTACCATTCTCTAAGAAATACTGTGGAAACTTGCAGATAGCATTCATATAGACGTCACCAGGTGCAGAGGGGGAATCCCCAAGTAAATAAAAGCCACCAGGTAAAAATGAAGGAAAGTTTTGCTTTCTACATTTAGATTGTACATGTGTATATTGCATATGTCGGAATAGTCTTTAACACATTTTTGAGCATAATTAAAAAAAAGGAAGTTTCTGCCCTTACAACTTTTAAAACTGGTGAATGAAACATTTTGTTTAACAAACTGGAAAACTTCAACTAACTTGAACTATTGTACTAATAGCCAGACAGCCTGATTTCCCCCCCCCCAAGTCATGTATAGTGCTACTAATGACTTTCTGTTGATGTTTATCTGCTCTTTTCCCGAAAAATATACAATGTATAATTTGACCAGATGTTAAAACATCCCAACTCTCAAATGTAGCCGTGCTGTATATGTAGAAGCATTTTCCGACGTGTTTAACAAGGAGACTTGGGTGCCCAGGATATGTTGAGGTTTCTTGGCAACGTTCCAAAGTAAGCAGGAAGACGTGACATGAGGCTGATTACTCAAAAGTAACTCAATTTTTCTGATGTATTCTAAAACCCTGATCAAGTTGCAACCCTCCTTCATCAGGAAATGTATGTTAAGTGGAAAAAACACACACAATTTTGATGAAATTATGTATAAAATAGAAAGGCCAATTTCTCAAAGAATCAAGTCTCATGTACATAATTTGCATTAGATTATGTAAATCTTAGTCTAAGGTACCTACAACCAAAAATCCGTTGTTCAATATTTGATTTATCCGCTTTGAAAGATTTTGCCTGAAGCTACTTTCTAGTTCCCAAACAGGCAACAGAGGGTGGGGGTGTTGGCTAGGACAAACCCACACCATTTGCTCGTTACATTAAAGCTATCAGTTAAAAAAAAAAAACAAGACCATAGCAACTCCAGGTCAATAGCTAAAAACCCGGTTGTTGTGCTGCACTATCAAGGCCAGCCAACAGAAGGCCACAATTTGACCTTGGCCTTTGTCCTTCTGAGACCTACCTATATGCCAGACCTCATTACAATACAACAGGATAATAATAAATTATGTTGACAACCTGTATGCGGTAACACAAGTACACACACACACACACACACACACACACACACACACACAAAGACAGAAAACCATTACCTACATTTTTCCATGGCAAAACAACAATAACATTTTAAAATTCGTAACTCTTGGATGACGAGATACCAAATCCGGAACTTACGCATAAGTAATAAAAAAGTACACACACACACACACACACACACACACACACACACACACACACACACACACACACACACACACACACACACACACACACACACACACACACACACACACACACACACACACACACACACACACACACACACACACACACACACACACACACACACACACACACACACACACACATACACACATACACACACATACACACACACACACAGAAACACACACAAACACACACATTAAAAGACAGAAAACACACATTAAAAGGCAGAAAAACAAACTCTGGCATGTCAGGATCACGAGATATCAAATCCTGAACTTCCGGAAGTAATAAAAAAGTACACACACACACACACACACACACACACACACACACACACACACACACACAAGCACACACACACACACACACAAACACACACAAGCACAAACATACATACACACAAGCACAAACACACACATACACACAAATACACACAAATACACAAATGTATAAGTCGAAATGTGTCCTTGTCCAAATTATTGTGGTATGATATAAAAAAAATTCAGGGGAACTCTCCCCCACCGGAAATGCTGTCAGAGTAAATGGAGGTTATCAGGTATTCAGTTTTGTTAAGTAAATGGCAAAGATCTAAGATATAAGATTTCACGAATTCCCTACCTGGCTTTTGAATAATTTAAAACTCACACTAACAAGGTAATCCGTCCTCTAGATTGTACGTACGGATATCGGATCAAAGCGAATTTACATTTGACACAACTGTACAACCACCACAATCAACCATCAGATTTTCTAGAGTTCAACCCGGCAGCCAATACAAGACTAAAAGCCTTCTCTTATTTTCAAAAAATCACAAATAAGCCTTCCATATGTATATATTACAAAATGATAACATTTATTGACATATAAGATGTTTAGAGTTGATTTGGATGCGCTCATCATTTTGAACTTTCCCAAGGTTGTTTCCTCCTTGCTATGCCAAATGGGCATCGGTCCAAGACTCTCTATACAAAACACATTTAAATTTGTGTGGCGTCGTGTGGTGTAGTGGTTAGAGCAATAGACTGTGAACCGGGAGACCCGGGTTCGATTCCGAGTCGTACCCGGTACATGTCTAAACATGCGCCCCGACGTTGTGCCCTTGGGAAAGGCACTTAACACGAATTTCCTCACTCCACCCAGGTGTGAATGGGTACCTAACACCTGGTTGGGGAAAGTCGTATTGAGGTCACCTTGTGGCGCCGAATGGCAGCCGCACAGACCCTTGCGACAGTTCCACAAAATAATTGTGGAACAAATATGTGTATCATTTGTATTATTTGAATGTTGTAATTGTTGTGATTTGTATTGATTATTATGTGATACCCTGCATCAATTCAGCCGTATAAAGGCTGCGACTGCACGGGTACTGTTTGGACAATAAAACCATTTATTACATTTGCTTTCAATTACAAGGCACATTGACCAAACATATTCTCGTTTTTGTGCTGTATGCATACGTAATTATTGAAGTTTTTTAACATCTATCCTGGAAACCACTGTAACAAATTTCTGGTGATTTGGCTATAATATTGGGGCAAAAAGCTAATAATGTACTGAAAATGGTTAAAAAAACCAGAAAAATCCCATTTAACGCCATACTAAAGTCATCGTGGTGTACGTATGGAAAACGTGACAGTGTAGTTCTAAGACAGGAGCATAATTATCATATAAGTCACCCCTTTACCGAAGTTTATGTCATTTGTTTGTACTACCAGGTTTTAAAAGCCTATAGTATATGCAGTTTTAGAAAACCAACAACTAACGAACAAACTAAATAAAACAATTTGAAATTCATATTTAAAAGAATGTGCTCGTAAGCACGGAGGCACACCATATAAGCGTTGTTTAAGTTGCTGAACAGAAAATTTGATGCATAAAGATGCAGGTATTGGTAACAATGATGTAGCATTGATTAACAAGGGAATACTTATAAGTACTAACGAACTAACCTGTAGCTCTATATTGTTCTCACAGCAGCAGGAGAAACGGTCTTCCCCGCAGCCCCGTGTTGACCCAGTCAACGCTACCTCTGCACACTGGGGTAATCTACAGTTAGCACGGCAAGGGAGGCGCTGTCTCAGGCGTGATGTCACCGGGGCGGGATGTGATTGGCTTAGCTGGCAGCTCAAGAAAAAAACATGTCACATAAAATCAATCAATAGATTACGTAGGGTGACTAGCTAGAGGCCACGTCGAATGGATATGCTGGTTCCAAAAAAGTAGAATTACGGTGTTCCAAGAAAATCAACCTTAAACTAGATAGCAAACATTTCCAAGGCAAACGTAATGGCTCAAGTCGTAAACCTTATTTTATTTGTTATGAGACGAAAAAAAAAAACTGTCCGCAAATATTGTCCTTCTACGAAATTAAATATACTGAGAAAATGCGGGAAGTTATTTAAATCGCAGGCAGTTTCGATATGTTTCCCCTGGCCTTTTTATACGTGGTTCTCTTGCCCCATCGTTGCTTTGAAATGTTCGGGAAGCCAAGAAACATTTTTGACCAAATATAAACTGCAGACGTCCATACTTCTAGAGTTCTGCAGACTAAGGAGCTATACTGGCACTGGAAAATTTGAGTATCATGGATTAACATTGGGATAAACAGGATATTTATCTTTACAATAAAAGATTTCCTCTCAGAAAACAGAAATATTTTTAAGTGTTGAGGGTGCCGACAGTTGTACTTGTACAGTCATAGTACTGTATTGTGCGTCTCTGTCAGGTTCAGTGACACTTAATTCAATTAGATTAAAACAAGCGACTTTAGAATTCCCAGGACATCGATTTGGTAAAATGGCTTTAATGGACTGTATACTAATATGGTGTAATTCCATTTCCGACTTCTTTTCTCTATCTAAGCAGCTCCTGCCTTTTTGCAGCAGACATGTAAAATGATATTACTGGTGTTAGAGGCAAGGTCTAAGTGTCAGATAATTATACCACAAAGAAGTTACGTTGATTCCAAAATGGTTTTCACCCAGACGTAAGAGCCTGAACATTTTGCCAATTCACAATGATAGAAGATATATGATCATGAGTCAGCACTCTATGGGACATGGGAAGTTGAAACTGGTATATATCACCGGTAGGTGAATATATCGGTGTATCAAATAGATTTCATATAAGCATATCAGTATCTATGAGAACCCTTATGTAACATTAATAACCTGAAACATTTTAGTATCCCACATGCACCCATTCCTTGACCTCTCTCTCTCTATGTGTGTGTGGGTGCGTGTGTATTTGTGCGTGTGTGTGTGCGCACAGGTGTGTGTGTGTCTTTCGTGTGTTTGTGTGTGTGTTTGTGCGTGTGTTTGTGCGTGTGTGTGTGCGCGCGCGTGTGTGTATGTTTTGTGTTTTGCGCGTGTGTGTTTGCATGCGTCTGTTTGTGTGTGTGTGTGTGTTTGCGTGCGTGCGTGTGACTGTGCTTGTGTGGTAGGGGGGGGGGGCACTCCCTACCCTAGCAAGCAGGCGCGAGAGAAAGCTACCCTGAGAACACGTGAAAACATCTTACAGGACAGTACTTCTCCTCTTTGGGGATTTATCACTACCCCCCCCCCCACCGGCCAATCACTACAACCTCCGCAGGGGAAGACGTCACCAATCAATGACAAGCAAAAGCAAAAGACATCCAATGTCATTCATACAACGAGCTTTAAAACTCTACTACAACAATGACGCTCAGTAGTAACGATTCTTCGCTTCAAATATCTTACACCTGATCTGGTTAGGCTATACATGTAGGTTGCAATAGAACTTTCTCACGATTTTATGGGCAGACTAGCTAATGTGCTGAGACTTCCCCAAGACAAATCATGTACAAGTTATTATTATCTAAGTTTGTATAAATACATATCGTTGAAATACTACGTTTAGTGTGATTTTAGATTTGTTGCACACTGCTACAATTAGAGTGATTTTAGAATTGTACTTGCTTTCATATTTACAGTAAAAGTCTATAATTCCAATGACAGATTGTAAATGAGATCAGCTGCAATATTTATATATTTATTTATATGCTTTTGTGCAATTAACCAATTTGAAAAAAACCCAGAAGTCCATACTTTAGAGTTCTAGTATACTAAACTGGCTCTTGGAAACTTGATTATTACAGATTAACATTGGGAAACAAAAATGTGTATCTATACAATGAGAGGTTTCATTTCCATTCAGATAACAGTTTGAAAGTTCTTTTTTTTACTTTTAGCTGTTGAGGGCGCCGTTAGTTGTACATTATTCATCATCATCATTTCGCCGCTGTATAGCAGACACGAACTTTGATTGCTTTAAAATGTGCACTTTACAAGTTCTTTTTTGAATGGCCAAGGGAGGAAATCGCGATTCTAAAAATACCGCGGATTGTCCATTTTCCAGAAACCGCGAACTTTAGGCCCGCGAATTTAAAGAAACTTAGTAGTGTCTCTGTCAGGTCCAGGAAAATTTAATTCTAACTAATTAAAACAAATGGTTTCGGAGTTCCCAGGACATCGATTTGCTAAAATGCCTTTAACCCTACCTAGACCGGGCTTTTTTTGACATGGGGGGACGGGGGGGGGGCTCTTTTGACCCCCCTAAGAACTCGCAAACGGTATGTCGTATGACCACCAAATTTTCAGAGAGTGGTGTACTAGTAAAAATTTATCATATCTACAATTTTTATATCGTTATGACGTAATGTGACGTCATTATGACGCCATTAATGTGATTTTATTGGCCAAAACCGTCTAAATAGGTTTTTCCCTGAAAACTAAATGGTATTCAACATAACTGTACCAAAAGTGTTTATGACAGAATATTATGGTGTACTAAGTCTTATGTTGCCCAAAGCAACACCGGTGACGTCATAAAATGACGTCATGCATATTTAAGATATCCGCCATCTTGGATCATCAATCTTGAATTTTCAAAAATGTTTTTTTTTCATCATAAAGCCTAAAATACATTGTAAACATACTAAAGACCTTCATTTAAACCTTTTTTGGAAAAAGAAATGGAAGTATTGATGAAATTTTAATGAAAATAACCTGTCTATACCTGTTCTAATGATATGGTCCGCCATCTTGGATTTTGGCCAATGACGTCATTAAATTAGCATAGATTATGCATATTTGATGATAAAATTTACATAAAATTATGTGGGATGTTATTAATATTAGAAACCATGAGTAACTTGACATAAAACCCCTAAAATTCTATTGTTGAAACAAAAAGTACTAAATTTAGCAAAGAATGCCTGTCAGAAACCCGTTGCCATGGCAACACAAAAATTCATTATCTTATTCCAATGATAGATAATTGTTGCCAACAATATTTTAGGAAAAGTCACCAAGTTTGGCCATTCTACGGCTAGCCGTTCAGACGCTAGGTGACATCAAAGTTGCCGCGGGCACTTTTAGCCCCCCCCCCGTGTAGGTAGGGTTAATGGACAGTATACTAATGTGGTGTAACTCTATTTCTGATTTCTTTTCTCTCTGTAATCAGCTCCTGCCTTTTTGCAGCAGTGTCACACATGAGCCGAGTCACAAAGTCCGGACTTTTCTTTCTTAATCAACTTCCTACTCTAGGACAGACACCAACAGGACCTCTCTCTCTCTCTCTAGATCTCCCCTCCGGTCTGACCTAGCCCTCGCATTCCTGGGCCAAACTATGTCAAACGCTTGGATTCCATCACATCTGCACCCGTATCTTCTGATTGAAACACTCTTTTCAATCACCATTCTAAACTCTAGGTTCTCATTAATCATAATTCACATTGTTGTAATACTGTTCCTGTGGATCACATGCATTATACAAAGCCTTAAAAAAAGGAAACAGACACTACTTGGGCATGTATCTCAAATATATCTCTCTTCACTAGAGTCTCCGTGGTCGTCACTCCTTTCCGGAGTAGACACCGCTAACTCTTAATAATGTTCACAGGAACAGACTAAATTGACTTCAAAGTGTCCCAACTACTGAACCATTAGTAACAACAACAACTTCTATGTTTGGTGCTCTAGAGCTCTACATACGGGAAAAGTTTTAACCACCCTATAACCAGGCGAGCACGTCGGCAGAACGTACTGCGCCTGCGCAGAACCCTGTATTTTCACTAATTCGGTGGATTTTTGGTTAACGTTGCATCAAAATTTTGCCTGTTGCAGAAAGTATCTTTTTCGACATAACATTTGGAAACCACAGACGAGATGTTTTCCTTATATGCGCGAATACAACCTTATATGAGACGTTCTACCGAAGTGTTATGTACAATACATTACGGGTTTCACGCAGGTGCAGTACGTTCTGCCGACGTGCTAACCAGGCGTGACCTATCGTAACACTACTAGTAATGGCAGTAGAGTCAATAAGCAATGCAAGAGAGTTCTATTGTCTCAAGCTCGGGACAGTGCATCTGCATTTGCACTGCCCTTTCCCGGGCTGCCTCCATCCCCCGACCTTCTGTAGTGACAGCTTCTCCTCAATCACGCGCTCTCTCGCTGCCGTGTCCACCGGTTTGGCGCCACCAAAGATGCGCCACTGGGACTTCCCCGGTGCTGGCAGGTGAGGGCTTCCAACTGGTTTCGTACGTGCGGCCAGCTGTAGTTTTCTTCGTTACTGAGCCTAGAATATACTTCCAGCGTCTGGTTCCCAGCATGGTTCCCAGTTAACAGCGCGCTTAGGTGGGGGGTACCGTGGCCGACAAGGACACACCTGCGTCGTCTGCGCGCACACCTGCGTCGCCTGCGCGCACACCTGCGTCGACTGCGCGTATACCTGCGTCATCTCTGCAAAGAGCTTCCTCGTCTGCGCACGAATACCTGCGTCGTGTCTGCCAAGAGCTTCCTCACGCCTGCACAGAAAGAGCTTCCTCGTTTGCGCACGAATACCTGCGTCGTGCCTGCCAAGAGCTTCCTCACGCCTGCACAGAAAGAGATTCCTCGGCGACCTCGCTGCGCGCAACGAAAGCTCGCTGCACGGAAGAATACGTGTCACCCCTGCCTTGTTGAAGAATGGACGGTCCCCTATTACAGGTCAAGGGTCACACCACCTAAAACAATTTTATTCCCGTCTTTTTCTGGGATTTTGTTGTGTGTGTCCCGTAATAAAATCACTTTTATTTTTATTCAACGTGTTTAAAATCATTTATTGCAATAGTGACGTGTTTACTAAACTAAAGTAATCATGAACAATTCTATTTTACTGCAATTGATAAATAGTGCAAGGGAGTAAAGATGCAAGGGCAAAGACCGGTACCTCTATAGGAATGGTACACCCAATATAGTGTTCCCTATCAACCTATTGCCACCCCTACAATCCAACATGCACTGGGGAATCGTGCCTGCTAACACATTTCCCCCCTCAAGTAGCCTCAGAATATCCCATTTCAACCCGAGTCAAATTCTCAAAGGCTTTGCGTTGGTCACTCCGCTCCCTCGCCATTAAACTGATTCTGCTCCCTCATGATTTTAAACACGTTGATAGGGTATTTTTTATGAATGAATAAAAATAAAAGTGATTTTATTACGTACGGGACAGACACAACAAAACCCCAGAAAAAGACGGGAATCAAATTGTTTTAGGTGGTGTGACCCTTGACCTATAGTAGGGGACCGTCCATTCTTCAACAAGGCAGGGGTGACACGTATTCTTCCGTGCACCGAGCTTTCGTTGCGCGCAGCGAGGTCGCCGAGGAAGCTCTTTCTGTGCAGGCGTGAGGAAGCTCTTGGCAGGCACGACGCAGGTATTCGTGCGCAGACGAGGAAGCTCTTTCTGTGCAGGCGTGAGGAAGCTCTTTGCAGACACGACGCAGGTATTCGTGCGCAGACGAGGAAGCTCTTTCTGTGCAGGCGTGAGGAAGCTCTTGGCAGACACGACGCAGGTATTCGTGCGCAGACGGGGAAGCTCTTTGCAGAGATGACGCAGGTATACGCGCAGGCGACGCAGGTGTGCGCGCAGACGACGCAGGTGTGTCCTTGTCGGCCACGGTACTCTCGTCCCTCTCCAGGGCCTGCTGCACAAACTTATGCAGTGCTTCTCCTTCCAGTCCCATCTTTTCCCCTGCCTCGATATATCCATCCATTTCTTTTTCTCTTAGCAACGGCTACTGACTTGTTTTGGCACTGACTTGAATCGGCCCGTCTTGCCTGCAGAGGTCTGTCTGGAATGTGACTGTCGAGTCCCATACAATGGATGACCACAGGTTACGTTGAGCACATGTGGTTGCACTTAAGACTGCATACACTCCCGGCTCCCCTTGTTTACACAATTTAACTTCTCTGGGATGACAACCACTTCTAAAATCCATATAAACAGTCCATCTAACTCACGGTTGACTCTTCCTTGACTTCTCTTCCGGTACTTAGTCTTCTACCAACTACCAGAACCTCACCTCACCTACCCCTTGACGTAGTGTGGGGGGGTACCATCGTTGCATTTGGGGCACAATAATGAGACCAATTGTACGTCCAAAATAAATGTACACAGCAAAATACGTACAAAATAGATGTCTCTAAGATTTATACTTCTGAGACCGCGTACAGTTTTTATAATAGAATTCGTATATCCTATTATTTAGAGGGGTACGGTTATGCCTGCCAGATTCTATACGTAAAAGATAATATCCAGTATGTCGACCTAAAACAATTAACATGTATATAACGTGCGTGTTGCTCCTACAAATGCGTATGGAAGACATGTCTGTACGCAACACATACGCAGTTTTTTTTTATTTTTTATTTTATTCATTCACATAGAAAAACGTACAGGACATAGTGATGCCGCACTCAAGTGGAAAGCACTTATTTTGACGGCACCACTGAAATAAATACATACGATAAAGAAAACAAACAAACGCAACTTTAAGACAGGCAAGAACAGTACATACAGCAAAATTCAAGAGCGCAGGTCCGGTTCCCCACTCAATGATAAATGATGGCAAAGAGGACACAGTACATAGATAACAAAGGGGGAAATTGAAATCTTTTAAAAACGTTCTGATGTGGTGATGAAGTTTTGGGTAAGTGATAATATATTGGAGTTAACAACTGATGAGAATGCGCAGTTAGGATCTGCAGAAGTGTGACAGGTCCCTACGATTCCAAACTAAAAAAAATACCATTAGGCCATTTTGATTTGGTTATATGGCTGACATCCTATGGGAACCACAAAATTGATGCGAGCGTACGAATAAAAAACGTTTTGCAAAAAATGTTATCTTATTATGAAATCTACGTGGTCATGAAGGCTGAACAAATGTATGGTATGGCGAATATACTGTTAAATTCATTTCTTTAAATTTTCTTTTCTTTCGTTTGATTTTGCCATTCTTGACAATGGAATAGTTTTTTTTCGCAACTTACGGTAGATATTTGCTCATTTTGCAACTATTTTACGTGTACGATTTACACTATGGTTGAAAACTTTTTTTTGGAAACGGCAAAAAATTCATGCGCGCGTGGATGTCATCCATATAATCAAATCAATATGCGGCCTTACGTAAACTTAAACTGTCTTTTAACGGAAACGGCTGTGTTAGGTCCGTTTCAGTGGTTGGGTTTGTCACAGTCGTTTCGTCCAGATTCTATCTTTCGATTCAAACTTAAACCACTAGTAGTACTTTCTCCGTCCGTTGTTTTTGATGAGTTTCTTTGTGTTCTGAACGTCTTTTTTTTCACACGTCGAAGCGCCCTTCTCCTTTGTAGTGCCTAACACCGATGTCGTTCTTTTCACGACCTTGGTGCTGTTCGTGGTTGTAGTTCCGCTACTCCGCCGCGAGGAGGCGCTCTTTGATCCTGCTGACTTGGAGCGGCGACGGCCGAGGCAGAAGATGAGCGTTACACTCAGGAGGAACAAGGTCAGGAGAACGACAAAATGTAGCGGGACAGAAGCTCCTTGGCTGGACGGTAGGTTTGTGTTGTTCTGAGGACAATAAAAGAGTTAGATTTAAAGGTACCCAAATTGATTTTAAGGGCAGTTTAATTAACTGGATTTTCAAATCCAAGTTTTCTGGTCATTCCATTAGTATACTAAGTTCAATCAATCCTGTCCTATAGCATACTAATATCTGTGAGGCAAAAATGTGATGAAGCTGACATAAAATGGTGGCATTTTTTTTATATCGTAGGCTAGTTGTAGCTATTTATTGGTGGTACCCAAAACTACAGAAACTCCTCAGTATGTAGCTAGTGTTTTGGCTAAGGCCATGTTGATTTGATTATATGGATGACATCCGCGCGCGCATCAATTTTCGGCCATTTCCAAAAAAAAAGTTTTCAACCATACTGTAAATCGTACAAAACAGTTGCAAAATGAGCAAAAATATACCATAAGTTACAAAAAAAATTAATAAAAACTATACCAATGTCGTAGAATGCCAAAATCAAAGAAATGAACTTGAAGACTAGATTATTCGCCAAACCATATTCTGTGCCATTTGATCAACCCTCATGACCACGTAGATTTCATATAATGAAAAGAACTTTTTTTTTTGCAAAACTTTTTTTTTATTCGCACGCGCGCATCAGTTTTGGGGCTCCCGGAGGATGTCATCCATATAATCAAATCAACATGGCCTAACTAAAACGCTTGAAGCAAAGAAGTATAGTCATGGAATCTAACCTTTCCGATCCCGTACACTCCGGTAGATGTGGGTCCAGTGGTATTTAATTTGTAACCTGTCCTTGTGGCCTCCGTCTGGAAGACATAAACTGAGATATTTATACATACATTCATATTCCAACATGGATATGATAAATAATATACAAGCCCATATTGGTTTCAAAATCTTACACCTCAAAAATTATCTGCACATTTTTAAGTCCTTATTTCATTCTATGGTCCAAACGGAATCTGGTAGTTGACTAGGGTACATGAAATGACATTACAGTTTTTTTGCGTACGTCAAAGTTTACTGGGCGACTGTTCACCAACATAACCTGAGTTTGAACATTTTTTTTTGTGCTTATTCTTGCCCAGAAGGGCTAAACGCACATGTGACTAAATCTATTTATGGTCTAGGAGACACAAAACATAATATTGAACATTGAATGCTATATTCAACTCTACGTATTGACTTTCAATATGTTACATTTATACTATATCGCTTGGCGTTTATCGTTAACCCTACCTAGACCGGGGGGGGGGGACTAAAAGTGCCCGCGGCAACTTTGATGTCACCTAGCGTCTGAACGGCTAGCCGTAGAACGGCCAAACTTCGTGACTTTTCCTAGAATATTGATGGCAACAATTCTCTATCATTGGAATAAGATAATAATTTTTGTGTTGCCATTGCAACGGGTTTCTGACAGGCATTTTTTGCTAAATTTAGTACTTTTTGTTTCAACAATAGAATTTTATGGGTTTTATGTCAAGTTACTCAAGGTTTCTAATATTAATAACATCCCATATAATTTTATGTAAATTTTATCATTAAATATGCATAATTTATGCTAATTTGATGACGTCATTGGCCAAAATCCAAGATGGCGGACCATATCATTAGAACAGGTATATACAGGTTATTTTCATTAAAATTTCATCAATACTTCCATTTCTTTTTCCAAAAAAGGTTTAAATGAAGGTCTTTAGTATGTTTACAATGTATTTTAGGCTTTATCATGAAAAAAAACTATTTTTGAAAATTCAAGATTGATGATCCAAGATGGCGGATATCTTAAATATGCATGACGTCATGTTATGACGTAACCGGTGTTGCTGTGGGCAACATAAGACTTAGTACACCCTAATATTCTGTCATAAACACTTTTGGTACAGTTATGTTGAATACCATTTAGTTTTCAGGGAAAAACCTATTTAGACGGTTTTGGCCAATAAAATCACATTAATGACGTCATAATGACGTCATATTACGTCATAATGACATAAAAATTGTAGATATGATAAATTTTTACTAGTACACCATTCTCTGAAAATTTGGTGGTCATACGACATACCGTTCGCGAGTTCTTAGGGGGGGGGAAGAAAAGAGCCCCCCCCGGTCCCCCCATGTCAAAAAAAGCCCGGTCTAGGTAGGGTTAAAGTAAAAGGTGTGTTTCGTTCTCATCGTAAAAATGATTACAGGATTCGCATGTTCTATGACCATTTAGAGGGGTACAGCTATGCCCGCCAGATATTATACGTAAAGAATGGTAACTAATGCAAAATTTACACATGGGCCTGAGATGTTCGAAGTCTGTTCAATGCTTAGATACGTTTCTCCTTCATAAATCTCTTAGAATGTTTTGCATGTCCTTAGTTTGTTGCCTTTGTTTTTTCTTCGTTCATTACATAAGAACGTCGTTTCTCTTTTTTATACTCTTCTCTGTCTTTTTATGAATGTTGCGAGGTCAGTAGCAATAATAACGTCGCATTATTATTTTTTGTTTGTTTGTTTGAGCCTTTATTTCAACTCGATCTGTAATTGTGTTACATGCTTTAATCGGCCGCTATTTCGGCCGCTTTTCATAGAGGTCGAGCGTGGAGGAGTGTCAGGGGGTCATAACATAAATACTACTTGCTCAAAAATGAAAACAAAGTAATAATGTTTATACACAAGGTAACTCACACAAAGTAAATAAATAAACAAAATGGCAATAAGTAATAAATAACTCATTAGTCGTTGTGTTCAAAGTCGTTCAGTCAAAGTCAGTTACGGTACTAGCAGTCTTTTAAAGGTTCTAAGAGTAGGTGCTGCTCTAACATTGCACATTGATGTCTTGTTGCCAGGCGCGCGTACGAAAAGATGGGATCAGCAACGCCAAAAGGGAGAACACACATCTACAGAGATAAGCCCCACTGGCTGCGGTCACATTCCGGGCACAGCATGGTTATGTAACCTTCAAGCAGATGTAAGATTTGCCTTAGTTTTTTTTAATCGCCTTATTTAAATGCGTTTCTGTGTTTTATAATGATCCGAGTTTTGCCTTTTTTGCCCACCCTAAAGAGATAACATCGTGGATGACTCGAAAGATAAAGAAAAATGCATTAAAAATTTAGAAAATCATCCTAATTCTCGCCATCTGCTTGATGATAATACTCTATGTATGTACACAGAGTAAAATCGTGCCCCCACTTGAAATAACGTAGCTTAACTACCAGAAGTAAGATTAGTTTCAGAGGAAGTGTTGTACCTATACATACTGTTACAGCCGGGAAGAACTTATACCATACCTTTAACATCAGTGTATCTGCCGGAAGGTCCTCAACGTCGAAAATCCGCCTGTGAAAGATGGGTTTCTTGGAGCGCCGCTTGCCCATAGCTGTTGTTATTGAGTTGGATAGTCGGTCTATCTCCAATTATCTTTTGTAATTATAATGGAAAGTAAGAGGTCAGTGTTGGAGTCGAACAGAAAACCAACCTGAATCACCAAGGTCTTCTGGATACTGTGTTCGTTTGGACAATACGTGACGCTCGGGTAGGGGGTCTTTTCCAAACGGAGATGTCCCTCGGCTTTCCTTGTACCCAAATTCGCCCGTAAAGAATATTTCACCCTGTCACTACATACCTTATAGATTGTAGCTTACTAGGCAGTTGTTACATATTAGGAAAGTTCATTAGGCAAGGTATAATTTATCATGTATCCATGTTTGGAAAGAGATATCAGTTTGCGTCAGACTTAACCAAACGCATCAATTCTGCCCCTTTGTCTTGGTTTCCTAGAAGCAGAAAACAAACTCAGGTGTTTTTCTGAAGCCACAAATGCTGTTTAACGTTGGACATAGATAACAAAAAATATGTAACATTTATCGTATTTTAAACTCTCATGTAAACCAATGAACTATGCAGTTTCCTTTAAAAAACATTTTGCCTTTATTGTGATGGAAAGCAGTTAGATATCAAAATGTTTTTAAAACTGTTAAACAAACGATTTCTGGATATCTTTGCATCTACCAAATTTAAATATTTTCCATAATGATAGAAGTGGTTTACATTATTCCATGAGAAGATGGTACTGCTCTTGAGATACCACTTATAGTGACGGTCTTGGCTAGTTAACTAATTCTGTGTGGCATATCATTTTGCAAGTCTTAGGTTCAAAATCCCTGGCCAAAACCTTTTCCTGCTACCATTTTTTCGGATTTCTTACCCAAGGGTTGTATTTGTGTCTGCATACTCAGTATAACTTGTGTAGAAAACACCTTCAACTGACTACGGTGAGAGAAGCTGGCAAAATTACACCCACTTGTCGGTCCCGGAAACTGCCCAGCTGATAATTGTGACCGGCTTAGCATGAACTTTGTGCATCCAACTGTAAGCGTTGTTTTAAGCTATCTAGTGATGATGCTCCCATGGTCTGTACTTGGTGGCAGATAGTCCTACTTTACGTGATATATCTGTTTGTCCGGTCAAGGGGTCAAGAGTTGAGGCCGGGTGGTCCTAAGGTCAACCTGATCTTATACGGAAGCCATTAATAACAAACATCTGTCTTCTCAAAACCCAGGATTCCGATGGACAGTTGATCCCGCCCCGGCTCCATGTTGGCGGCAGTGTGAATATGGTCAAGCAGAACACAGTAATCATCCGCGACCCCCGGACTCTATTACGTAGGGTACAGAAAATAGTACGGACGAAATCTTGTAGCGTTTGTATACATTTTAAAATGAAAGGCAGCGAGGCATGAACTTTACCGTATGGTAGTATAATGAGTCGACTTTTCGATCGTATGAGTAGGATTCTTAAGTTTGCTCGTTGAGTGTATAAATGCGCCTGTCTTACGCAACTGCCTTCCAGGGTGAGTCGGCTGCAGTTCCGTTGACCCCGGTAGAGGGCCAAATAAAAGAGGGCGTCATAATGTTAAAAAACCATAACTTTTTTTTGTTTTCAGTCATTTTGCAGGTTATACCCTAAATTTCAACATATTAGTTGGTCGTGTTCCTAAAGTGCACCCTACTATAATTTTTACTGCGTCCAAGTGAGTCACCTTGGGGGCCTTAACTATAGAAATCCCCATAGGGCGAAAACTGTGTTCTGCCACCTCAATTTCTGATAGCCAAAAGCAACAATGGCAGATTTGTAATAGTTTAACAGAATAAAGCCGCTTCTCATGACTATGTAAAAGTCTTTCTCGCTACACAAAGTGGCACATTGTTCTTTAAGCCTAGCCTTCTTTGCAGGCGTTCTGTGGGAGCGGTCAAAGTTCCTAGTTTTCAAGAATATATACTAGGGAATAAAAAAATATATAAAATATAAAATAAAAAAACACATAGGTAAATGGGGAAAAATACTGAAACGCTGAAAACATTGTAGAGAAAACTTTTGTCTGTTATTCAAATATGTAATCATTATTCATTGTTTTCTGGTTTTATTTATCTTTTTCTGTGTTCTACATGTCCCTTCAGTATAAGTTTTTCGCAAGTGTGTGTATCTTATGTTTGTGAAAATCAATAAAAAGAATGATTATAAAAAAAAAAGAATATATACTAGGGATGGCGGCCAGAAGTCTAAGCGTGTTATAACTAGATACCATCAGACCCCCCCCCTCCCAAAAAAGAAGGACCTCTCCTGAAACGCCTGCAAATGAGGCTACTTAATACCTCCACCAAGAAGGTTCCACATGTTTTTGGTTGTGTTTGTTTTCGGTGGTTTGCATTTATGTTTGTTTCGATGTTTGTGGATTTGCACGATATAACTCAAGAAGTATCAATCATTCAAGCCGCAAGCATCAGGGTAGATGCATGGCGCCTGTAGCCATGTCCAGGCCCTGCAGGATGTTCTGTTTTCACCCAGCACTCTGCAGTCAGTTCTGCTGACCCCTAAACTGTCCAGCACGTTGAAAACCTTGTCCTCCCATCTGCTCCTGGGACGGCCTCTAGGGCGCCTCCAAATTGGATCTGGAGCTGTGGTGATCAGTTTGATAACTTCCTGGGTGGGTGTAGCTCTAGAGATGTGACCCAGGAGGTTTAGCTGTTTAGAAGTATCGAGTGCCATGAAATCTAAACTACCCCGCTCTAGCCGCTCGCAGAAACATACGTAACGCTGCCAGCTTCGATGGTCTGTACTGGAAAATAAGACTTTCAAACTATGGATGCTTGTGATACTTGGGTAGAGAAGATCATCAAATGATACAATCTATGCAACTGAGGGCCGTTTAAGCAATACATGAAAGGTTAACATCATTAGACGAATTAAGGTATGGGATCGGGGAGCTCTAGTCACGGTGTTCTACAGAACGTCATTATAACTCAATCAAAATGAAAGCAATGCCCCCCTCCCCAAAATCATAAGTAAAATGAGCTGAATGGCAGTTCCCCAGTCATTTATCATAGGTCAGTTTTGGCTTACACAACTTAATTTTTTTTCAATTCCATTTGGTCATTGACGACCTTGTGCTAAAGGCGGCCATCTTTTTCAATGACCCTGCAGAGGTCAGACGATATGAGGCCGCAACAGCCGCTGCGGGTTTTCGTCTCGTTAAGGTTGCAGTACACAGTATTAATGATATGATATGAATCTTTATTGCATGTTCTTTCCCAGATGGGCTAAATGCACAAGAGGATGTCCAGTATGTAAAACATGGGTATTTCATACTGGTACGCTGTATTCTAATGCAAAGTGCTAGGAATCTAACGGGGGGTGCCCTAATTCCGACCCATCCCTAATACCGAACTAGTTTGAAAAAATCCTTGTTGCGGCGTTATGCATGGGAGCACGTGCCTAAAAATAATCACAAGAATGGACTATGTTTTTGTGTTGATATCGGCAATCTCAGAAAGTTTGTTTTAGTTCCTACACTCCGACAACAGACGAGTGAAAAATATGTGTGAATTCGACGCTTGTTCGGGGGTTGACGAGCGTGTCAAAAATGCAGGTTTTGCTTTTCAAACAGCCACTTTGGAGCAAGTCGCGTAATCGTAAAAAGAGGACTTGTTTGGGACAGAAAACATTTGTAGATTGTTTTAGTCATAATTTGTGTATTATCATTTCTAAACTCTCTTCTCATATCGACCTGTGTTAAACACTAGGTCGGAATTAGGGCACCCCTGTTGCGATAGAACGTTCCACCGGCAAAATGACAAAAAAACTGCCGTGCGTTTCGTGAACCATTACGATTGGGTGCAAGCCGCTACACTCAAGTGAAATACACAGCTGTGCAGTTTTAATCGTTGTGATCTTTATCTGTCAATATTATATCTCATGTTGCGCGGGTTTTTGGTCAGATAAACTATTACCAAAGGTCTGTGCGTTTGCATGGAACATAGCACGGAATTAGGGCACCCCCCGTTATACATTACAATAATACTATATACATTGTACACCCTATCATCTACTGTTAGTTGCCCTTTCTTCTCTCTTTTTGAAACATTTGGAAACATAATTACATAGTTTGTCTACTGTAAATTCGTTCTTGCATGATATCAAGTGTTTAACCCTAAACAGTACACCTGGGGTCCGCGAGGACCCCAGCACTATATATTCTGTGGTATCTTTTTTGTTTCTAAAGATTTTTTTCTGAAATTTTTGGTAATTGTCACCCACAAAGTTGTCTCTCAGTACAGTGCAGAAAACTCCGTTTCTACCATTCTTAAAAAAAATTATATCTGATTTTCTTTTGGGGTCCGCGCGGACCCCAGCCGGCTTTCGATCATAATGGATACACTGGCGTTCTTATACATTACCTTATTTCCGTTTTTATATGTTTTTATGCACTCATCTTATGTCTACCAAGTTTTCAGAGAATGGTGTAGTAATAGAATTAAATTTTAATAACTTTGGTGTAATTATGACGTCATATGACGTCAGAGCTAATAATATAGTCCGCCATATTGGATTTTGACCAATAACGTCATCAAATTAGCATATTCTATGCATATGAAATGATTTAACTTATATTTAATTATGTAAGATGTTATTAATGTTGGAAAAGAAGTGTAATTTAATATAAAACTCAGAAAATTTTTATGTTTAAACCAAAATTACTTCTATTTTGAAAAATAGAAACCCGTTGCCATGGCAACACAAAAAAACATCAACTTTCTTGTATCAAACTAATATGAACTTTTTTCCAGAGACATTTTAGGAAAGGTCTCCAAATTTGATACTTCTAGCGCAAGCCGTTTAGCCGCTATCTGAGATCAAAGTTGGGCCTCAAAAGCCCCTACAGTCTGAAATGGGTTTAAAAATCGGGTATTTCTTCTTGTCTTCTTTTCTTCACCAAAAAATAGAAAAAGTTCAAAATGTATGATTTTTGTTTGTAATGTGGACACAGAGGTTCCCACATCAGTTTGCAAAACAATTGAGCTGGTAGCATGTTGATAATTTCTAAAAATTAGCAAAAAACTGCTCTGGGGTCCGCGCGGACCCCAGGTGTACAGATTAATCAGTCCGGGAAGGTGTACTGTTGAGGGTTAAACATGTCCTGCTTTGACATTTTCTTATATATCTTGTCTAATTGTAAAGTATCGAATAGCTCTTGGCGTTCATTACTGGGCGAACCCCGTAGTCAAAAGTAGCACGGGCACAAAGTAGGTCGGCATGTACTTGGGACAGGCGCAGGGATTCTTGTGTGTACGACAGCGAGGCGGCTACTGTGGTACAAGGTAGAGGAATATGTCAGGTTTGAGGCTGTAAAAGTTTAAATTTCATCTTTGTTCGGTTAGCGTAGATTTGCGTCTTGTTACTGCCACAGCCTAGTGCAGTGCGCTTGCTGCAGTTCCATGACCTTCCGCATAGCGCTTTTAAAAGGTTGTGTCACGAGTGAACTAGCCGACAAACTTTAGCCCATTTTCACATATTTTTTACATTGAAATCAAACATATTCAACTCCTGTAACTTACTTTTGCACCCTACTACATTTTACACTGCTTCGAAGTAGGTCACTTTTGGGTTCTTAACTATAGAAATCCCCATAGGCCGAAAATTATGTCCTGATTTGATTTGATTTATTTGGCTGTATAAAACATATGTATACGCCAGGACTGCCCAACTAGCTACCTTAAGCCTCCCGAACACTACCCGAACTCCGCCCAACCATGGCCAAGAGTTATAAAGTTTGCGCAAAGTCGGCTGGGTCGGCAGGTGTTCGTTTCTTTTGCAACAATAGTTATTCATTGACAAAGAATGAATCCCGAAGATTTCCTTCTATTTACAACAAAACAGCGCCCCGTAGGTACAGTGTGTACTAGTTGCCACCATTTTTTGGCGACGCCTCAGGGGCGGAGGCATTTGTGTAAGTACTGCGATCGCTTTGAAAGAATTTCAAAAATTGCACGAATGCATTCCCTAGGGAATTGATTTTGAGGTAGCCTCCGGCCTTGTGGTCATCGGAAAAAGCAGGAAAGGCTTATGTTACCATGCATGCAAATGGCACCTTTTCAGGCATACTGTGGCTTTTTGCACACAGAATGTTAATGATTGTCTTTATTGATATTTCAAATATGTTTTCTTCTATCAAGAGAGAACAAATTTCTTGCTCAGGAGCAGCATATTCAAGCTTATAATACTTCAAATATGTTTTTAGTTTCAACTATATGATGCTGGTCGTTTTTTTTATAACTTTACTGTGTGACACATGTAGTGTAACAGTGATGTTTTGTGTAAGAAATTTTATTCACTTGTGTGTTTTCTATCATGTATGTTTGTGTCAGTCTTGTCTTTTTTAGTTTTTATTTTCTTTGCTTCCATGATGCTGTTGCATTCCATGCTTGTTTTTCAATTTTCTTGGCTGCAAAACATGAATGCACACCCCAAGCCTTCCACGACTAGGTTTCATGCTAGCCAGTGAATTCCTGTTGTAGTCTGCATCTCAGGGTGGACATGGCGAAGTTTACCTGTGGGTATAAAGAGAGAAAAGAGCATAAATGAATCTGTGCCAACTTTGGCCAGCTTTGATTAACTTAAATTAACAAGATTTGGGGTCATAAATGTAAATATGCAAAGCATGTGAGTCGATTAATTTTACAGAATGCAATGAAGCAGACACATCTATAACACATTTTCTGGCAATAGCCTGTGTGCCAGACCCTAGCACTTAGAACAAGGAGCTTAACTCCTTGCTTGGAATAAAGAAAGTGCTTTTTTCTGAGCCTCTCGACCGGGCCTCTATATACTGCCCAACACGCCACAGTTTCGGAGCTGGCTTCCTTCTTCAGTTTATCTAGACGTATAAATCAGACCCCGCGCGGCTGCAAATTCTGTGTTCCAGGCGTGAGATTTCCCTGACTTTATTGACTATGGTGGCACAGGGGCCTGGCACCCAGGCTACATTGTTTTCCCAGCAATGACATCATAGTAAACATGGTACCGTGTTTCAAAACACACAGCTTTTCATGAAAGAAGTACTATAGATATGCGAACATTGCCTAACCATCGTGATTATTATATGTACAATACTGCATGAAATAAGGATGGTCAGGCACTCACATGGTATTTTGTTCCACTTCTTAATTGTATTCTTGAGTAACTGTTGTGTTTGTCGCCATGTAGAGCTGAAAGAAACAGCGTAGAACAGGTTATTAGCGAAGTTTGTTGCATTCCAGGGTTGTGTTATTCAGCATAGTTCGACAGCGTTCAGCGTGACCACGGATGTGAAACTTGGACAATATTATGGTGGGATGTCAGCAACATGTAATGCAAAGAATACGCTGATCAATATCAAGTTGTTATTGTGTGAATAGTAAAAAAAATGACGTTGACCTAGAGATGAGTATACAACGTACTGAAACCTTCTCCGTGCACTGAGATGGTCTCCACTGTTCGGAACCCTGCGTCGTTGGCAGGTGCGGGCAGTTTAGCGCAGACAGGGCATATATGCCGGCACCGGTGTCCAGTGTAGAACAGTAGGGTATCCCTCGCTGCATGTCTGGAGGTTTACTAGGAAAGACAAGAAATCCAACGCCCGGGGTTACTGGACAGAAGAGCCTTGACGGAGAGAATTGGGGTAAGGCCGGAAAACCCCGGCGGAACATGGCGTCAGGTGGCTCAAACTTTACATAAACCAAAAAACCAGCCGCTAAAAACGAGCAGCTATTAAAAAAATTCACTAAAACCAAGGAGGTTAAATACCTCCTTGCTAAAACACTGATCGCCGATACCTGATAAAGACCAGTCGGATCTGTAATGATATACTGACCAAATTCTGTAAGCAAAATGGACGGAACAAACCACACATAGAACAAGATGAATGAAGTCAGGAAAACGGGTGTTAGAATCTTCACAGTACAAATTTCCAAAAATAAATTCATCAGGTATTATACTAACAGACGAATATAAACTCCAAGAATGCTAAATTACTTTAACATAGCCTGGCAGCCAGACCATCGCATGCTTCCGGTATCTCACGGTGGTGCTATCAGCACTGCCCGCCCGCCCAGAGGTATTTC
>NW_017804198.1:160420-171098 GCF_001625305.1 Branchiostoma belcheri
TGCACTTCCGGCTTGACGTTGAACTCAGTAAATCTTCAACAAAGATTATCTCCATGCCGTTACAAAGGTTCAGTTAACATAAATTGTTATCAATATTTCATTTCGTATCACAAATCTTTTTAAATCTTGTTTAATGCAACAGGAAATTACTTTGTAGCGGGCTATACCAGCCAGTACGACGTGAAAATGCAAGTTAGATGTACTCGACTGTTCGGCACACAACAATGATAGGGGCGGAGTTATAAATGTAGTCTTTGACAATCTTACCGTCGGCCGGTGGGTGGGATCCGCCGGTAGGTCTGTGTACGTGCCGCTGCCCTTGGCAACACATCGTGGGAACCCACGGCTAGAGCGGGAAGCCAGCCTGTGTCGCCACGTGCACGGGCCTGCACGTACCGAATTGTCGCAGTTTCTTTTGATCGGCGTGAATAAGGGCGTAAATATAAAATAAACTTTGAATCATGCTGCGCCCGTTGTCTTGTGCACGCCGATCTTTTTCCCCTGCAAAGTGCACATACAGCTGAAGAACGAAGAGAGGGTCGTGGCATCGTTTAGGACAGCTTTCCAGAACCTTGGCCCCGAGAAGGAAGTATTTCTTTCCTCTGAACAGACTCAGTTTTACCAAGGACATTATGTGTGTATAATGTCCTTGGTTTTACGGAGTACAAATTAATACATATTTGAAGTGTATATAATTCCTTTGATTATCCGGTAGCACTTCTACACCCACAGTAGCATTAACATATTTGTTATCTATATTCCATCCTTTTTGTGACCCGTACTTAACCCAATGGGTATGTGTGTACAATAAAGGTCTTTATTCATTCATTCATTCATTAACTCCGCCCAGACCTCAGCCTCGATGATTGTTGCTCTCTATGGTTCGACCGGGCGGGCCCTATTAAAGTGTTCGGCGCATTTCGTATAGAAGTAAAGAACAACAAAGCTACGTACTTGTGCATCAACATTATAACCCTTGTTACCGATAAAACCATTATTGAAATATTCACAAATCTTTATTGACCATTGCTTGCTTGATCACCAACACTCTCCGTGATCCAAAGCTGTACGTTTCGCCGCACTTGCCTTACCCTTCGATGCGGTGGTGACGTCTTGCAAATCGGCTGCAGACAGCGATGAAAACTAGCCCCAACACGAAACGCTTCCCGCTACAATACTGTATCCAGTTATCATGCAATCACGTATATAGTACACGGCCTAAATTTATTTTTAAACGATATTTTCTAGAACTAACTGTTTTTAAGACATACATGCTACATGCACAGAAGCACAAGGGGTGCGTACTTTCGGGAATTTACGGTAATCCCAAGACGGCGTTTCACTATTATATCTCTAGGGGCGAAATTAGGGTGGTGTTAAAGATACCAGTGTACTTATACATTTCATTGTTATATTAACTGTATTAGTTGGATCACTAATTATAAAGATCTATGAAAAAAAACAAAAGACAGATAAAAAAGTTGAATCCCTATCTAGCGATTCTAATTTTTCAAGGGCTAGAAACACAACATAAATTTACCTGGGTCTAACTGATTTTGGACCCCTGACGGCTTTCCTCGTACTGTACAGAAATTCTGGATTCTTTCTGAATTATATGTGTACGTATTTGAAAAAAAAAACGATTTATAAAGAACGGAACAGTTAAACACAAAATCGTCGCCTGTGTTTTTTTAAAAACATCATACTTGTTGTTGCTGAAATTTTGTAGTTTTTTCACGTCACCGAGTCGAGTACATATTGTGTGTTGTAGATGTGAAACGTCTGATCACTGTGAGTCTTATGTTAAGTCTAAAATTTAATGGAATTTTCAGCCACCGATTACACAGTGTGTGGTTCCTGGTGTGATTCTCGAGATCCCTTCAGCAGACAAGTGCACCGTGTGTTTATATATCAACACGGGCTCCAACAAAGGCTGGGATACTTTCCGCCTGGCCACGCATGTGTCATGCGAGGATCGTTGAAAGGTTCCCCCGGCTGAGTGCCAGTGACTGTTACGCCGAGCTTGTGCCAACATTTCCGTGTGTTCGCCAGCGAAGTGGTGCACACGGAAACACCATGGACTCGTTTGCGACACGCTGTATATTCGTCGTCCTAACCTTGCAACATCTACCAGCAGGTACGACTACTTACTTGATTAATACCAACGTTCAAATGGTCAGGAGCTTTGGTGTTTAGTTATCGACACCAAGGTACGAAGCTAGAGGCAAAACTGTTGTATTTGAGGCAGAGAACTTGTCTGTGCAGTTTTGACGTTGATTCAGCATGGGACAATTTACTTCGTGGCTCTCATGGTACGTTTATATTTGTCGTAGACCGCCGCACGATTTCCTGTCATAGAAATTTGAACTTTTTTAAATATTCCAACATATAGTCACAAGACCTGGTGGCGGCACAGTCAAGTTTTTTCAACTCATATTAATGCCGCCACCTGACACAGGGGACAATACAATACTCATTGTCACCTAAGCGAAGTGACGAAAGTCGTGTTTACAAAGTGCCATTTCCATGGGCACAAGATCGGTGGCCTGTCAGGACTCGAGTCCAGGACCACTTGGTTCCGAGTCTAGCACACTGTCGCTACCTGAACCCACGACAACTACCAAGACAGCATTTGATACAGTAAAGGGGCACTGAATTCCATGCGACTTACTCCCGACTATCCCAACCATTTCCCAAGTTTGCAGTCGTACGACGATCTTGCGACAAATGTGATCAGTTCCTAAATGGTGATCGCTAACATATAGATTGCTGACTTCGATTTAGTACGTATCTGTTTTGTGTAGAGCATACCATTTACAGTCATATCCGGTATTCGTGTTGTGTCTTTTTTACCATAAATAATTCATACTCCGCCATATTGGAAATATGATAGGTATCCAGTATTGTTGTATTCAGAATTCATACCCATTTACAACAGTGTGTAACTAATACTATTAGTACATGAACTGACTAAATGATTTAAAGGCAAGCTTTCAAGCATACTTGGTAATATTGTTGATTTAAACACTCTTTCTGATAATTCCATACAATATTTAGTTCTTCGCGGTAGTTTCCTTTGTTCGTATGACACCAACTGCAAAATAATGTTAGCCGTACAAAATTATATATTAGAAACAAAAAGATTCTAACTGTATGTGTTTTCTGGGATGGGAGGATTGTTACTCACGCGAGGTCTCATGTATTTTTAAATGTCTTGTAAAATATTTTTCTTTCATTGTAAAAGTGGCTGCGAGAATATAAGTTGTACCTAACTTGAGTTCGCAGTCACTTAGTCCATGTATTTTCATTTGTAATTCTCATTGAGCTTCTGAATAAAAAAAAAATGATTTAAAGGCACCCAGTGTAATTTCAGGCCTAAGAAAATATTTTGGAAGAGGAAATTTGTCTTTAATTGACATTTTCGGCACCATTTCATACTTCCAAGCATTTTCAATGGCCCGAAGCTCTTTATTTTTAGGGTACCACCCATAAATAATAAGAACTAGCCTACGGCACAGTTTACCATCGGTGACATTGTATTTTGCCTCACAGATATCACTGCTCAAAAATCGGAATATCCGGACGTTTCCGGACCTGTACATGTCCCGTGAAACTTGGCGTGCCCGGGTGTGTCCGGGTGTGTGCAGGAAATGTCGGCCACGGCGTGTGCGGGTCTGTGATTCCTCCGGACACGCCCGGACACCTGGTAATTAGTCGTGTGTACGGGAATATACGGGCCTGCACACGTCACACGTCGCAAGTACTGCCAAACAATAAGGGGTCACCATACATGTAGATACAATAGTGTTTTCAAAGCCGGTAAGAAGAACGGGCAAAATGCTGGTTAGAAAACAATATTATTTTCACTCCCGAAATCTACCTAAACATGAGTTCGTTCCATGAACCGAATTACTACCTAAAAACGTTGTAGGTAACAGGCAACGCAACACAAAGACAAGACATCTAGATTGGATGGTAGAGGAAATCAGCGTTACATTAAAAGTTGGTGAATAGAATAAATGTTGTTTGGGGGCCGATGTCTGCTATAAACTCGCCCTCGCCAGAGTCTGGTTGACTTTTGGGCCACGCCAGGCTTATATAAACTCTGCTAAAGAATCTAGAAGGATATATAAAGCTTGGTATGAACAAGGATTTTATATGAACATGGAGCTTCAACTAGGTTATGATATAACGTCCTTGGTATGAATGGGGTCTAAGTGTATCCCTGTATATATTTGTAACTATAACCCTTGCTATGAACAATGAGTAGATTTCTTTGTGTGGTCCATCGTCTCCCCGCATATATTAACGCCTCATTATACCGGCACCATATTGAATCTACAGTGGGCAAAAACAACAACACAATTACTGATCAGAATTTTACCAAACTAGTCTATTGGGAACCTTCGACCTTGACATATTTCACCTTTGGAAACATGGTCGTTTTCTTTGGTAATGAGAGGGACCGCTCTGGTGTTTTTTCAAATATCAGCCCACTTTAGTGTAAAAATAATTTTTTTGGAAGAGGCAAAAGATGCATAGTTTACTTGTACATTGTTGTAAGATGTGTATTGTGGTGTCATGGTCAGAGACGAGACGGCGCCTATGTCTTATTTACCTTGTTTGTTTGTTTTTATATAAGAGAGGTTTAACTTCCTTGGTTATATTTAATTTCTATACTTTAAGAACACGAAGTTGAAAACATTACACGGGTAAACTGCAAATTATGTGTTGATGATAACATTCCAGACTATTTTATAGCCTATGTTTTTTTATTAGTGTGCGTGCAACTTTTACATAAAAGACAAGCAGGACATCTCACAACTCTTTGTATATCATTATTCCTGCGGTGACCTGTAAACCAGGCCAGCCAATTGCATGCATTTCTCTTTATTGGGGTTTGAAAAAAGGGCCAATCAACGCTCGGGTCATTATTTTTGAAATTTTTCCGTTACATGCCTGGTTGTGGAGCGTGCATTGTACAACTATCCTGGACACAAGCAACACGCTAGGAACTTAGTGAGAGCATGGAGGTAGAAAAGGGTCCATGGTGAGAGATTGTGTCATATCTCATCATCAACACAGGAATATCGGTATTGCGCCTTTCTACGTAAATTGGAGCAGTTTTCAAGACAAGAACGCCGTGGGACACTGGCAAGACGAACTGGGACAAGACTACTCTCCAAGCTGAGGTTGATTGGGAAGATTGTGAACGTCAGAGTATGCCTCGTTCTTTGGAAAGCCGGTAGCCAGGATCCTGGGAACCAGGCTGCGGGCATAGGCGAGTGATAGTCCGCGTGCAAGAGAGTATTAGACCGGACCAGAGGACCGATGTACACCCCTCCGGACTATACGCTGTGTCCCGACTCACTGTGGTCCCGACTCAAGGCCGTGCTGTGGCACAAGATGTTCGGCCCGTGGGTCACCGCCTCAGCGAGGCTTGTTGCACAGCGCGGAATAAAGAGCTTGGGACGGCTTCTAACGACTGGTGCCCAGACGAGACTAATATCTGCTCCCGTGACTAGTTGCGTCAAGGCAAGACACAGAAGAACGAGACGTACAGTTTGTTTCAGCTGAGCTGAAAGACCGGCCGAAGTACACTGGAAATATTGGAGGCACACAAAACACAAACAAAAAGTCACAAAGCCCAAGCACCATGTACAATTAATAAAGAAAACAAAATTATGCAAACAAGAAGGGGGGATAAACGGCTATGATGCTACTTTACATTACAAAAGGCATATTGGAGGGGGGGGGACGTGTGCGGGTGTGTACGACCCGTACACGAGCTGATAATGAGGAAGATAATTAGGTGAAAATCACCGCTAATTTATGCATATTTCATACACACACTCAGAGGTACGTGTCACGTATCCAGGTGTGTGCAGAGATTTCCGGGTGGCGTGTGCAGACGTGTGCAGGCCTGTACATGGCCCGGACACCTGAGTGGTTCATATCCGGGCCGTGTGCGGGCCCGCACACGCCAAGTGTACGGGTCGCGCACACCTGGAAATGTCCGTATATTTGGAATTTCCGGGCGTGTGTACGGGAGTATACGACCCGGATACGTCGGTTTTCGTCTAGTGTATCAGTATGATTGATTCAACTTACTACATTAAAGAATGAGTAGAAGGTCTACTTTTGCCGCTCTGCATGCCGTCACGATAAAATCGTTTAGCGTGCCAATTCTTAATCTGCTAGCGTATATCAAACGAGAGGTATTCGTGCCCAAATTATTCTTCTTCTGATAATTTTGATGAAAACTGTGCAATATGTAAGGAAACCATGCAATATTGTATGCCCTGATGTGTTGTACAATGTTATATGTTTAATGTCTTCCCTGCAAGTTCGGTCAGTTATGGCCGACGTGACCTGGGAATATCAATGTTCCTTTCTTATATTTGTGAATAAAGAATGCTTTTATCACACTTAATACAATCTTTGATAATAACCAGGCGAAGGTACAACATTGGCGTGCGACTTTGAGGCCAGTGACATGTGTGGGTACACCCAGGACACCACAGATGACCAGGACTGGACCCGTCATACCGGGCATACACCCACAGCTAACACTGGGCCGTCATTGGATCACACTATGGGCACAGGTAGGAACGTATTTGTGTGCTACTTGTCCACAGGCTTTAATTACTGACCTGTTCATACTCCACAAGAAGAGGTTTAGTCTTCGGAATATTTTTGGAGAGTTTCACTTGATTTCATTGAGCTGCATGTTTTGTACCGGCAACCTTTAAACTTCTTAGTGACAAATGGTAATCTAGATGCTGTCTGGTACTTGATACTGACCGTTTGTAGCCACCAAAACATCTACTTGGAGATTAGTTGAGTATTTTTGTGTCAGAAGTCTTTAAAACAAGCCTCAAAAAGACATGGGGATTTACTGCTATATGCATGCATTTCTCTAGAAATATATGGTAGCTTTCATTTTCATTGTGGGTACCACGACTTCGTATTACCCTGTATTTGAAGATTTGCTGATGAAGATTATGCAAGGAAACTGACATTCGGTAAATTTTGAGATTTTTACTGCTACTGGGTAGAGTTTCCAAACTGTCGGGTGTTACATGAAAAATATTAGACGCTACTTGAAACGTCTTACAGGTTCAAAATCTTTCCGAGTGCTTGGGTACCAATTTTCTTCTGTAAGTAAAGATCTGTTTCATTTGTTCATTAGGTCATTACATGTACCTGGAAACATCAGTAGGCAATCCAGGAGACGCTGCCCGGATTGTCTCTCCCTCCTTCCCCGCCAACAGTGCCCCCTACTGCCTGAGGTTCTACTACCACATGTTCGGGGACAGCACGGGTACCCTGAACTTGTACACCAGGAAGCAAGGCATCATGGGAGCCGCAGTTTGGACGGTCATCGGGGACCAGGGTAACGTCTGGAAGCTTGGGAATGCGCAACTGGACGGAAGTGGCGGTTTCAACGTCGTTTTCGAGGCCGTTCGCGGAGACGGCTTCAGAGGAGACATCGCTATAGATGACGTCACCATCAGCCAGGATTGTACCCCGATACCAACAACAGGTGAAAATTAACTTTATCTAAACCTTTACTCCTGCGATAAATATGATGGTACAATATGCACTTAATCGAAATGTGAAGTATGAAGGTCTTAGAAGATAAAATGTACGTTCATCAAATTTGATAGGAATGATTGTCTTGATGACAGTACAGGCATTGTGTAACATGGCCTGTGGATTTAGGGTTTGGAGGTATTTATATATATAGACTGGTTTATTTGCAGAAACACATACTTCATACATACATAGTATGTATTTGTATTTGAGTGAATGAGTATTTTTCTGTGATGGTAGACGTTATTTTGTATTAATAAGAACATTGTTGTCCTTATTTTCAGTTCTGCCAACAACAACACCGTATCCACTAGCCTCTCCGAACTGTACATTTGAGGTGTTGTCAATCTGCGGGTACCGACAGGACATCCACGACTCGGCTCAGTGGACGCGGCATCAGGGACAGACAGACTCCGACAGTACAGGGCCTGGCGTGGACCATACCTTGGGGACAGTGCAAGGTAAAGTATAGCAAACGTGCCTTACAGATGGCTTCCTTTGTCAGTATATTATAGAGAGATGTATTGTAGAGTTGCAATGGAACTTTGTATTCTATTAAGCTTGTGTTTGGACTGCAACACTCGTCGCAATCGATAATCGTCGCATTGATTCATTGAAGCCTGTGGCAGGGCTATACAATGTACTTTGGAGGGGCTGTTTTACTTTTAAATTACTTCCTGTAACATTATACATATCATCAGTAAACAACAGAACTCCCCTCCCCGGCCGATTTTGCATACTCTCGCAAGGTTATTGAACTAATTGTTTGTTATTGACAAATCGTTCATGCAAATAACAGGGGAGCACTACTGTACAGGATATTCAACAACAATGTTAATTATTTTCGATCACAACGAAAAGAAGTAAGCAGGAAACAGATGCTTATGCCTTACATGCACAATCCCAGCAAAGCGTTATTACGGACGCCATCTAATGAAACAATACAACTTGAAAGAAATTTCTAGTACAGTAGTTGCTATGTATCCTCACAGGACACTACATGTACTTCGAGGCTTCCAGCATCGACCCGGGAGTGACCTCACGTCTGTTGTCTCCTACCCTTCCCATCATCCCCTCGTCATCAACTCCTACCAGCTACTGCCTGACGTTCTGGTACCACATGTACGGTCCGCATATCGGCATTCTTAATGTCAATCGGAAAGATAGTGGGGGCTCCGAAACCCCCCTGTGGAGCCTCTCCGATGATCAAGGCAACACTTGGCAACAAGGGCAGGTGAGCGGTGAAACACTGCATATTTTTCTTTTGAGCCAATTTAAACTGTAATTTTCAACACAGGCAATTGGAATTGCCCAAGGTTTGAACAACTCCAGTCATTATCAAGTAGAAAAAGCAACCCAACACTTCTCTGGCGTCAAGTTATGCATATGACACACGTGACTTGGTGATCAGTGGATCGTTTGTTGCAGATAAGTATTACGGCATTGCAATCAACCCTCTAATTCAGGGCATTACAACCGACCCTCAACAACGACGACGGGGGGCACCACAGACTTTATGCAACATATGATCCACTGCTCAACGAATCACGTGTTCATCCTCATAACGCGATGTCAAAGAATCGGTTGAATCCTTGACAAAGACTAGAGTTGTACAGTAAAAAAAAATATGTCCAATTTCTTTTGTTGGAAATTACAGTTTACATTCTACTCCATAATAAGTTCTACCAACAGTCCAACACTGATGAACGTTCGAGATAAATGGAGTGGTTGTGTCATCCCTTTAAACACTCTAATATTTTGCTCTCTTTCGTCCCTTTCTGACACCAGCTTCCTCTTGACGGTAATACGGAGCCGACGGTCGTGTTTGAGGCAGTCCGCGGCAGCAGCTACAGGGGAGACATCGCCATAGATGATGTCGATGTGATTCCGTACAGCGGACAATGTGGTAAGAGATAACTTAGATCACAACAATCTTTGTTTGTAGCTGTTCATTGCTTCTCATTTTAAAGAATTTCTGTTGCAAACCTGTCAGTTTTTCAATACTTAACACTGATAGACTCCGTTGTTAATTTTTTGCAATTCAAGATGTTATTTCGAAGTAATGGTAGAGTCGATTCCGCGTCACCGAGTGGTTTTTTTTCTCCATGTTTCTAATACATTTGAATTATTTAGAAGAAAAGAATACCCTAGTAACAAAAGTTCTAAATTTTTCAAAAATTTGAAAATGAAAATTTGAATATATTTGAATTCATTTATATATTTCTGAAACATTTTGAAAGTCACTGTACAAAGATCTCTTTATTTAGAATAAATTTGAACTACCCATTTGTTTCTTTTACTATTCGAAATATTTAGAACTATTTCAAACAAATGAAAAATGGTAGATGTGGGTAATTGCCCCCATAAAAGTAGGTGCTAATCCTACTCTTCTGTATTCTTCTGTATATTTTTAGATTTCACTGTTGGACACTGGTGGCTCTTTTGTTGTAAGGCATCAATGCCTGACACCCAGGCAGTCTACCCTGTACTTCACAGGGATGTGTGAATTACTTCCTTCCCATCCCACTGACCTATTTACAAAATGTTAGAAATAATTCGAAATAATGGTAAAAAATGGTAGAGTGCTGTTAGAAATATTTAGAAACTATTGGAAATGTCATGTTCCACATCAGGAATATTTCAAACATTTTAGAAAACCAGGGAATTATTTAGAATATTGACAAGATGTTCAAAATATTTCCAGATTATGAAATTTCTTAGACAAACAATTACAAAGAATTCAAAACATTTCTAAATAATGACAATAACAACCCACTCGGTGACACGGAATGGACTCTATATGGGAAATTTTACCATAAATGCGAATGAGGGTCCAATGAAAGTATTAAAAAACATTTCGAGATCACTTTTGCAACCTTTTTGGGAATTACATTACCATTATTAAACAAGTGTTTACGTATTGGTAAGCGAATGTGTTTCTGAAAAGAAAAAAAGCTGATCTAAGGAAAGCTGTTGAATTTGTGTCGAAAAGGATGCTACAAAGATGGTAAACGTCAATGTCTTTGACATTATATTAAACGCATCACTGAAGTGTCAAAATACTGAAGAACATTCTAACGTC
>NW_017804198.1:171118-198909 GCF_001625305.1 Branchiostoma belcheri
ATTTCACTGTTGGACACTGGTGGCTCTTTTGTTGTAAGGCATCAATGCCTGACACCCAGGCAGTCTACCCTGTACTTCACAGGGATGTGTGAATTACTTCCTTCCCATCCCACTGACCTATTTACAAAATGTTAGAAATAATTCGAAATAATGGTAAAAAATGGTAGAGTGCTGTTAGAAATATTTAGAAACTATTGGAAATGTCATATTCCACATCAGGAATATTTCAAACATTTTAGAAAACCAGGGAATTATTTAGAATATTGACAAGATGTTCAAAATATTTCAAAATAATGAAATTTCTTAGACAAACAATTACAAAGAATTCAAAACATTTCTAAATAATGACAATAACAACCCACTCGGTGACGCGGAATTGACTCTAATGTCGTTTTTAATTTTCCACAGAATTTATCCCTGCATTTGCCAAGGTGCCTTCGGCCTCCACACCCGCCATAACCACCCGATCACCCAGTACAAGTGCCCACATCTCAACGCCAGCAGCACTGTCCGTAGTAACAACAGCGAAGCAACCAACCACAGAAACACCATCAACAACCGGCCGTATCCCACATGCTACTACAGTTGTACAGCCAACAGCTACCACCACACACAATGCCCAATTGCCCAGTACAAATGGCTTCCTATCAACGCTAGGGAAACTTCCCATAGAAACAACAACAGAGCGAAAGGCCACAGCAATGTCGACGGAAACATCGTCAACAACCCACCGCATCCCCTCTGTCACTACACTACCGCCCACAACCGTCATCATTCACCCTGCCCAAAGTAATGGTGAGTACGTACGTGTATATCTTAGGTTCAGCCAATATATTTGTGTTATTATATATTATTATCTAGATTAGTTTAATCTCTAGTAGTTGTTAAGACTTTTACGTTATTCTGTTTTCCTTGTATCCTGTATGTGTCATGTTACTCAGTATGGTGTACATGTAACATCACACTCCGTTATATGTATTTAGCCCCAAGGGCATTTACATGCAATTAAAGATTCATCAATTAAATCTTACTTTAACTTTGCATGGGCCCAAGAGACAGTGTCATCTCAGTGAGCATTTATACGTAGTCTTTTAGGGCCACAGACCCAACAATATCCAACATGTGACAGGGTAGTAAAAATACTCGATTCTCGTGTAATATTGAAATTTGGCGACAGTTGTATACAGAGCCGTGCTTTAAAGTTTTTCAGAGCCGTTTAAGGATAGCCTACTTGTATTCAGAAAAATTTCTGGGGGCAAATCTTTGTTCATGGATACCGTGCCTAAACATAATAACCCCATTCATTCTGACATGGTACTCCATAGGTACGGTTCTGGAAACAATAGCAATGTTATGGTAGTTTCCTATCGACTGGTTGATCAGTTGGTGTCAGCTAGTCTGTCTGCGTCCATAATCACGATTATGGATTACTAGGAGGACCCCGGCCAGAGTTCTAATCTCCTAGGTCACCTGAAGGTTGTACTTAGGTGCCATGGCAGCCATTTGTAAACAGTGCCGATACGAATTATGGGATAGGTGACAGTGACAGGTAATGCTTTATGCACACCTGGCACGGACATTTGTTTACGAAGTAACTTCCGGCCCTGGTGAAGTCATCTTATCTATTTGTGGGACACTAAAACATGGCTAGAAGCCAAGTTTATTTGGTGTCAAGAATTTGTTTTATACTTCATTTATAAATACTAAAGGAAGAAAGACAATATTAGAGCCGTTATTTCCTATTCAATACTATAAACGAACCAAGGTAACATTACTGATGTGTTTGGATTTAAATGTAGGTATCGTGCAAATATGTTGACAACATGTAGTGAAATTTGATACTTCATGGCAGCCTTCCGAACTATGTTTCTCTCATTTGAATACATATTAGCCGAGTCTTGATAAATAAACTATGTGACCTTTCCTTTTACTCTTGTTACCCCTGCAAGGTCCGCAACATGCTAATGCATAGAAAACATACCAACGTTAACAACAACAAACCTGAGAGGAAGTAGCGCACCACTAGAAACACGCACGCCAAAATTGCTTAAATCTTTATTCACGTTTTAAATGTTTGTTATAGTATACTGTATACCTGTGGCAATACAAATCAACTACATTACACAACACGATAGATTTTTTTTGGAGCGTCGTTGTGTGAATCGTTGCAGAACTGTTCGGTAGTGTTAACCAATAACCTTATAATTACAATGCATCGTACACTTACAAGCGATTGCAATACTGGGTTGACCCGGACCAGAACGGTGCAAGCACCTAGACTTCCACGATTCAGTGCATTCGCCAAATAATTCTAACCTTGAATCATCAATGTTTCTTTGTGTTATTGGTAAGGCTACAAAGATCGTCATTTGCTTGAATTTAATCAGCTGTTCATTATTCTCCACTCAATGACAGTCTTAGGCCACACCGATTTCATTTTATGAATGACATCCTCTTAAGACCCCAAACTAGTACGCGCGGGCGAATAAAAAACTTCCGGCCAAAAATAAAAATGCCACTTAACCACAGGAATACAAAGCTGGTATTGTAAATTCGCGACAGTACATAGCGACGTATACGACAAGCCGGCACATGCTGGCTTTTTGCCGCATTTATGAATCGGTACTGTACTTATGTACTGAGTTCTTGAGTTGTTGAGCTTCGAATTTGATAGCCTGGGTGCTCGGCTCCGTTTTGTCGCTGACTTCCATGGACTACCCAGGCCTAGAGCCAGACCAGAGCCACGTTGGAGGTGATCTTTTTTTTGAGGGCGACAGGCCAAAATTAATGCGCGCGCGGCGCCGATGTCATCCATAAAATTAAGGCGGTGTGGCCTTATTTTAAACAAAAAGAGCTGCATTTCCTCATAGATGATTTAAATGCGTTTGAAACGGAATACGATGTGTTTGGTGGTGATCATGCTCAGTTAAACTCCAAACGCCGCACAAAGTAGAAAAATGCTAACCATTTACCAGTATAGAATTATAGAATTTTCTTTATAAATCCAATTACAATTTACAAAATCATATAGCCAGTAACCGTCGACCAATCAGAAGGCTCCATTTCTTGGCTTTTTGGACCGTACCATTATACGACCAGGATGTTTCACTCGGTGGTTTATTCGGTGGTTATCGCACCTGATCGATCGACCAGGGATTATCTCACCATATACCCCTCGGGTCGGGGCATTAACCCTCGTTTGCCAACGTTCCTCTTTCTCTTTATTACATGTGCCACAAGTTTGCATTGTCCTATAATGAACGCAGCAGATATATAGAATTTCAACATTGATTCCTTACGTAATTAGATTCTAAATTGAATAGTTGCTATTTGATAATGCCAAGCATCACTTAAGAGCCCCCGCTCTTTCCAAAAAAGCTGCTAGGCCTAGGAGATATTCCAATTATGTCACTTATGTCACTTATTTTTAAGCACAAGATATCTACAAGTAAACAAAACCCATCCCTAGCATTTACAGATCAGGATATATCAAAATCAGAAGGCCTTTAATTAAGTCATTTCGATCTCATTCCTTCAAAAACTAGAAAATTAATCACCAATACTACTGTACAATATACTTGTATTCGGAAAAGACTACAGTGACAGCTGGTCTCCAATTCTGCTGTTTCGTTTGAATGCGTCTAATATCTAGGCACACGGGTGGCTATTTTGAGGCCATTTATCTTTAATGGGACATTAGCTTTATGTCCATGATCTAAACTTAGCTTGTAAGAGCGTAAACGTACAGCTGGATCTTTCATTCATTTATTCACACATTTATCAAGTACGCATTGCATACTTCCTCGAGTTTTGGAATCTTAAATTCTTTCAAATTAACGTGTTTTTTTTTCTTTTTCTAACCAGACGGCCCAACAATCAACAAAGAAGCTGGCTCCTTCCAACAGTTCGAGTGTGACGTCACCTTCCCGTCGACGTACCTACTAAATTGGATGCGTGGGGATGAGATCGTCATCCGGTACCTGTCTGCCAATGACGTCATCACGTGGACGTCAGCTAACTTCAACGGACGTGTGTCCATAGCAGGGCCACAGAAGTCGCTAGGGATTACATCACTGAGGATAACAGACGCAGGGGACTTCTACTGTAGTGTGCACGACTTGGCGTCAGTAAATGCTGAAAGAAACTCTGCAAGACAAACTCTGTTTGTTTACAGTAAGTGTTTTTACGGGAGTTTTGTGTTTGGTTTGTGTATGCTGGCCTGTGTGTGTATTATTGTGTATGTGAGTGAGTGTGAATGTGATAATGTATTAATTTATATGTTTGAGTATTTGCAAATGCAATGTACGAGGAAAGCCACTTAATATCTAAATAATTCTAATATTACAAGTAGATACAGTCAAACTTGCCCAGGCGACCACCTCTTCAATTGAGTAACCAAATCACCTGGCCATCGCTTCCGTTTTTTCTCGGTCCCGAAAATTGTCCCCATTGACGCAAGCGTTAAGCGACCTGACCTGGGCGGCCACCGTGGCGACATAGTTTCTCAAACCGACCAGTTTGTCTTGGGATTCGTCTGCCCCACGATGTTTCATCTATATAATAATTACAAAGGTAGCCTCCACTGGGTCACTTTAGGTCAATGGCACAGTCTGTACTACGTGTTATGGGTGGGGGATGTCAGCGCGCTGTTGTCCATTTGTCATTACTCAAATAATTTTCGTCGGTCCCCTGGGTGGCTGGCTTTAGCAGGTTTAACTGTACATAAATTTTGAATCAAAATATTGTTAATGAAAACAACAAAATCATGTAACAATGTAACAACAAGATTAAAGTTTAACAAAATCTAAGTAAAATGTTGAAGGTCAAAAATCAAAAGTTAGGAAGTACCGATTGCAACGACAAACAAAAACTTTGGAGAGATTTCATGTCAGCAGAAAACGAGTTTTGCTGATGTTCTTCTTTCGTAATTTCGTAGCTCGTCCCTCGGTTTCGTTACCATATTCAGACGTTATCGTCGAGGCCGGAGGAGACACCACGTTCACGTGCACCGTCACGAGCTACCCTTCATCCAACGTCACATGGGAACATCCGGACGGGACCAGGTCTTCTGGCGACATACTGCGCCTGCACAGTGTAACGTCACAGAGTGAAGGACAGTATCGCTGTTTGGCTGATAACGGCTTCGGAACAGACATGCAATATGTCAATCTTGTTGTCCAAGGTAAAATGCTATTTCTACTGGATTTGAATGCAACCAGACACGCACAGAAACATGCACTGTAACAAGCACACACGCATAGAGAGACAGAAACAAACACACACATTTTACACACAATTACACACACGAGCACACACATCTCAGGTACATATACATACATTTATCATCGTCCAGGTGGGACGGCGATAGCCTTTGAACTACCCTCTTCCGTGTACATATAGCTTGATCACTAGGTTACTTAAGATCTGTAGAATTCGCAGTTCCGACCAAAGCTCGCTTTCAGCAATTTTCGTCGATTCAACATTCAACAATCGGTTGTTTTGAAATTTGGCGACATCCTGGCTTTAGTAAGCCTCTTTGTCCACCCGATTTTAACACAATAAACGAACTTGACACAGGTTGTTTCTGTTTATAACTGGCTGTCCCATAGTATAACCTGCTTAATCGGTTTATAGCAGTCCGACATTTTAAACATAATAAACGGATCGCCAGCTTTATGGATTAACGGTAGGAAAACATTGCTATATGATATCTACATGTCTAGGTCAACCTGGCTAGGTCAACCATGGGTCATCCTCAGGTGTCATGGCCGCCCTCCGAAAACAATGTCGATACGGATGATGGGATAGTGGCAGTGTCGAGCAATGCTCCCCTGGCACGTACATTTGTTTACTGCATAACTGCCAGCACAGGTGGAGTGCGACTGGCAGTTCTTTTAGAAAAGAAATATCCGTGCATTGCCTGGCACTGAGATAGTATCTACCATTGGGACTTGGGCACTAAGCATTATTATTTGGTGTCTGAATTTGAGTCCGATATGCAAGTATGTTGACACTGCGTACTGAAATTCCATACAGTATGGCAACCAAGATGGCCGGATCACGGGTTCACTCATTAGAGTACATATTAGTGACGTCCAAATAAACAACCTGTGTGACCCTTCTCTAGTTTTACAAGTGCTTATAATAAAAAAAAACATACCAGCGTTAAAAACAACCAACATGAGAGGTAAAAAGCACCAGCAATGCAGAACGCCATAATTGTTTTACATTCTAGATGCTTAACAAGCATGTGCTGTTGTATAATTTGTGCGACACAGATGTTACACAATATGTTCGCCATCATCTCCGACACAATGTAATTACAACCTGCGTAGAGGTAAACCTGTCACTGTCTCATCATCTAGTAAAACGAAAAGACATGAACAGTCTTTTGTACCCCGTTCGTTGAAGCTGCTGTCTAAAACCTGATCTTTGTATATATTTATAGCGGTTTTATGATGTTATTCTTCTTTAGTAATACTGATTTTAGAATGTTTAACTGTTCTCATTGATGTGATAAGTTTTTATGATGTATTTTATCGCTAATTATGCAGATGTATGTGACATTTTATGCTATCTATTGTAATAATTGAGTACAAGTTGTAAATATTCGACATATTTCATGCACTGATGTGACATGCCAGTCGATATTCAATAAAATCTGAATCTGAATCATGAGAGGATTTTATTGACCTTTACTTAAAACAGTACATATCTGTTTATCTAAGTCTTTTGGAGTTATTACGTGTACTTACGCACGCACACACAGATGCTCTTTATGTTTGCTACATACCAACGTATACCACCTTTGTTTACTTCAGAAGCTACCAGAGGAGTTACTGTAATATCTGGAGGTTTTACTTCAGGTGTTATGGTAATTTCTGGAGCCAATCCTCCAGCTGGACAACTGACCGGTAACAACTCAGCATCAACCACCGCGCTTGGCGTGTCGCTGCCACTGTGCCTGGTGGTCGGGGCTGCCGCCGGGGCTGCTGCTATGATATACCACAGAAAGAAGTGAGTAAAATTATTTTCCAGACATATTAACATTATGTTGTCTTAACATCAACGTTAACAGAATTTTGTGTTAACAGAAGTTTACATCTAAAATATCGAGTTTCATCGATATACTCTTTTAACGCATTGCGCAATCTTGTACAAATATGAGACTTAAAGGCAAGCACGCCCGAAAGTGCTGTATTTATCCAGATACAAATACGCAAATGCATTTTGATTAATATGAAAATAGAGGCTCCACCACAAAGTAGATGATCTCGTAGACGACAATTTGTTTGCCTTCCAAGCATCTATTTCGAGTAAACCATGACCGTGCGTGAATAAGTAGTATTCATTCTTCCAGGAAGAAGACTCGGTCTGGAAACGGAAAGGTCAAACGCGTTTCTGGGGAAAACAATCCGGCTTATGACGGTGATGCCTTTCCCGGTACCGTCAACAATTCCGGAGGGGTCGACTTTGATAACCCCACGTTCGATCACATCTACGAAGAGTTACCTAACGTGTGGGTGGTGAATAGCTCACCGCCGCCAAAAGAACAAAACCCAAAGTCAGATATGTCATCTGCTCCAAACGAAGACTACGTGGAGATAAATGAGAACGAAGTTTCCTGGGCGAAAGCTTCATCACAGCGACACGTGTCAGCTACCAAGAATGCCGGCCACATTTCGTCACCAGCAAAAGACAGAAACGCAAAAGAAGAGCACACCAGTGAAGTATACCGTCGAGATAGTTGGGGCGCGGAGAGTGACTACCTTCCACCGATATCCGATACAAACGTGCCCGACCCGAACATGGGTCGTCTGAAGAGCAATGCTGAAGACACAGATGAAGAGTATGAAGATGTAGGTGGTGAGGAATATCTGGACCTGAACCCACGTCCATCTGCACATCACCCAAGTCTTCGGCCAGGTCATCACCCAAGTCTTCGGCCAGATCATCACCCAAGTCTTCGGCCAGATCATCACCCAAGTCTTCGGCCAGGTCATCACCCAAGTCTTCGGCCAGATCATCACCCAAGTCTTCAGCCGGACACGTACCAAAGCCTCAAGCCGGATCACGATCAGTACCAACGCCTCAAGCCGGATCACGATCAGTACCAACGCCTTCACTCGGATCAGCGCCAAAGTCTCCCGCCGGATGACCATCGACGTCTCCGTCAGAGCCAGAAACAAAACCCGGATATTCCCGAGCACGTGGACAGTCCGGACGGGTATCAGAGTCTCCGCCACAGCCAATACCAGAAGTTGAACATCCCACCGGGTACAAAGGACGCTTTTCGTCCTTAACATGCAAAACTAGCGCTATGCTGGGTATGCACGTTTTGATGACTAGTCCAATGTCCTTTGATGTATGGGGTGGAGTGACTAGGAAGGATAATGTGGAAGGGTGAGGAATGTCAGATCTTCTTAGGTCATAGGTTTGTTACAAAAATGACGCAGTGTATAGTTCGCCCTTTCCCCTGAGGTCGAAGAAGTTTCTCTGTTCCCGATTATACCATTTTCTACAGTCAGGATTTTCAAAACGCTATAGTGTATGCCGGTTATAGTCACGGCTTATATGTATTAACACATGTATTATTTTTAATGATTTATTTACAAAATCAACGGATTTTCGTAGTTTGTTTTGAGACCAATTTAGGACGATTTGCTTTTAATATTAGACTGTGTAACCATTAGTTATGAGTTACTAGATGCTTTAGATCAATTTGAGTATGAAAACGAAAAAAAATTCCTACTCAAAAGGCATCTATGCGGTAGGAAAAGATACCGTTTGCACATAGCTACACATATGTGTAAATAGTGATATGTCTAAATAGTGATATTTTAGGAAGATTTTATTAGTTCAAGTTAGCAATATTATTTAGGTTCAAAAGTTTTGTAAATATGGTAGCAGGTAACTGTCATTTTTTAGAATATGAATGTGAATGATTGTGCACCTCCTTACATATTTTTCAAATAATTTTTATTGGTTTGTTTATTTAGTAAATGCTGCTTATACATATAAACATATATTTGTTGTTTAATCTGGTACTTCAATGACCGTCTAAAATGTACATAGATGCCTAGGCTTAAGTCAAGAATGTAGTATTATTTTGCTGTCATAAATGTTTAGATATAAAATCTATTTTGAATTTTTTTGTAAAAACGTTAGTGGGTGAGGGCACTTATATTTGCTATGTGAAGGATTGTACACTTAAGATCTTACGTACTTTAAAATAACCTTTTTATTGGCTTAATGGTTATTTGGTGAATATATATATATATATATATATATATATATATATATATATATATATATATATATATATATATATATATATATATATATATATATATATATATATATATATATATATATATATAATATATATATATATATAGTATATATATATGATGTAAACATATATATATATATATATGATGTAAACATATATATGATGTAAACATATATATGTTGTTTAATCTGGTACTTTTTTGCTGTCATTTAAATAATTATACATATCAATCGAAATCTTATATATTCATAGTCCGTATGCTTGTTTTTATTATATGTTTTTAGTTTTAACTTGGTGTTAAAGTTCTTTAAATTCTTTAACTCTAATAGCATGTCTTAACGCCCAAAATTGTTGCTGTACACAGTTTAGCAAACCAACTTAGTAAATATTTGGTTAATATGTTAACATCCAGACACTGACCAACCATCAACTTGTAAATTGATGCTTGCTAAGACGTTGTGTAGATTTTTCAAGTGGCATTGTACTTGAATAAGTATACACGTATATATTAACAACACCAATGTTTTGTACTGTTTGATTTTTCAACATTGTGCGAGCATATAGCGTATGTGTAGTCATTGGGCATGTTGTTGTGCTGATAACAAAATGTCCAGACTATGCACGATGTAAAAAATGACTAACGTAACTACTTAATACCAGCTCAGAAACAAAAACAGCAAGAAATAGTCGTGCCTTCAAGTACCAGAGTTTGACGCTTTCTTGGTGTATTTCTCGATAATGTCAATTGGGGTGTTCAAAAACTAATTCTTTCCTATATTGAATGAACTAGATGTCACCGAGTACAGTAGGGCATCATTAGATAGCTTTAAAATATTTAGAGTTAGATCTTTGCGTGCCTGCGAAGCTGGTGTGTTTTACGCCGAAGGGCAGTTATACCGGCTATGTAGACAGATACAGAATTAGAACGGCAGCTTTTGAGATAATGAGATAGAGACAGAGAGAGACAAAGACAGACGGAATGCCAAACATTCTGGCGTTTGGTCACAGTCTTCTCTAATGTTTTGACAACGTCCCTACAACAGTCCGCTGTTTGATGACATTGGAACATGTCCAACAAGGAAGAAAATTCCACAGATAAAGGGATGTCGGCACCTGGCATGTTTCTTCAAATATTTTTCGGGCTTGCTTGTTTACCACAAAATATTTTGTAGACTCAGCTGCGACCAGAGTTTTTTTTATACTGGTCTTGTTTCCTACATTAATCTAATTGTCCACATCAAACGCCCGACATCGACAAAAGTGGTGTTAACAATGAGTTATGACATCATTTTTCCATTAGTATTTATTTTACATACACGTTCGCACACACGCCCGTGCTGACAAATACACACTCACATATACACACTCACACACACACACACACACACACACACACACACTCACACACTCTCTTCCGTTACCTATGCCGTGCTACGTATCTGTATCTGTATCTGTATAGTCGGTATAACCGCCTTTCGGCGTAACACACCAGCTTCGCAGGCACGCGGTGCGGCGGCAGCTGGCTATATTACACCGATCGACTTGTTACACTACAGTTACGTACAGTTAGAATGACCAATTAAGCTTCACGACTAATTTACGGGCATCGCGTATCGCTGGATTAAGCTCCTGTCACACATCTAGAACCTTCCCCCGACCACCAACCAACCAACCAACCAACCAACCAACCAACCAACCAACCAACCAACCAACCAACCAACCAACCAACCAACCAACGAAGGTTGTCTGAATTTTGGGATCAGTATGACCAGATTTAGGCCGCGCCTACTGAATATCTTTCCAAACGAATGGAATCGAATTCGTTTTGAATCGCAGTCAAATTTGATCCCAGAACACGTCTCGAACATCTTCACTTTGACTGCGACCCGAACACTGCAAACCTATTCCCGAGCACAAGCCAACCACCAGCCAACTACCAGCCAACTACCAGTCAACCATAGCCGATGACCTCCCGTTCACACTCATAAGTTTTAAATATTTCGAATCATTCGGCTGGCACAGCCAAGCAGTAACCAAACCTGCAAAAAACTTTAGTACCATTTAACCATAGCCAACCTTGTTCCAGATTAACGTGCTTTGGGAGTGTTCGTTAGCCATATTTGACTACATTCGACTATGACAAATAAACAAATAACTACAGTGGTGTTGCTGAAATTGACGCTGAATACCTCGCTACGCTTCACGAGAAAAAAGTATGCGGACCCTCTTATCGTACCAGTGGGCTGTTTTTGTTGTGTTAACAAGTACGGCAACGAAATGTACACATGTGCAATATGCAAACACACGGACAAGTCCTGCGCAGGCTGCCCATTTACCAGTCAGTCGTCACCATGGGGCCTCCGTGGCGGCGCGTGTTTCTGGCTTCTCTGCTGTTACTTGGATTATTGTCCGGTGTATTTTCCGACGACATCGGTGGATCCTACTACGGAAACCACACTCTCAGTCTATCGGGAAGTCCGTACGACGTGACGCGGGAAGTCATTGTCGGTGAGGCGGCGACCCTGACGATCGAGCCGGGGGTTCGGCTGTTGTTCCCGGAGGGGGTCGGCATGACCGTGCGGGGACGGCTGATAGCGGTGAGTCCGGATTAATTTTCTTATCTCGGTATCAAAGGGGAAATCGGTTAGCGTAACTACTTGGTCAATGACGAGACTTAAAGAGAAGGGAATCAAGAGAGGAGAGGGAGGACGAGTGTACCTTCGTGGGAATACCTGAAGACATATGACACAGCTTGATATGGGAGTCATAACAATGAGCGGTCTGAAGACATTATTGGACATGCTTGAGGGAGGAGGACCTAGGTGGTTGCCGGAGTCATTACTCCTTAGAAAGAAAGAAAGAAAGAAAGAAGAGAAAGAAAGAAAGTGATAAATTAACAATGAACAAAACCAGAAATTCACAAAAGTTCCTAATACAAGTGACCACTTCTATATCAGCTTAATATGTCATCCCTATTTTCCCCTTATTAAGGGACTTGTCCAACAAGACCGCGACCGACACTATTTGCGTCCGCTAATGGCATAATGTCTTTTCTATGACGACCACATCATTTCCAAGGGTGATGATTATATCTAGCGAGACATCTTGATGGAATCGGCCAATTTGAAATCGTTGATTTTGACAGTATGACAGTCTTTGTGCAGTGTAAAATGGCAGTGGCTGGGCACTTTTTGACAAATTGGGCAGTCTCTTGTAGCATAGGTGGCAATTTTGCAGTTTCCTTGTTCGCTGGCCTATGTTGTTGCCATGCTTCAGTTTTAGTAGGTATAAAATTTACATCTCCGATTTTCTAAATGGTCTTATCTACTTCTAATACTCACTAACGACATGGTTAAGAGTGCGCTTATTATTTTTACACTGGCTCCTCAATCCTTATTTTCTAAACTACCATTTCCGATAACGTTGGGGTCCAACTGTCCAACTAGGGGCTTGAGTCCAGTCAGAGACATGGTGTTTTGCTGATTATTTTTTTTACATGGTATGATATTATCCAAGCATAACGAGCAAGATATTAAAACCTTGGTCCGCTGTGAACATCCGACTATTATGTACGGCAGGGTTATTCATTCTTGGTTAATTTGTACTTGGTTGGAAAGATGTTTACATTCTGGGATCTTTTATTCCATATATGTAAAACCAGGAATATATCGCCACTTTTCCTTTTGAAGTAATGTTATTAAGCTACATAGGATTTTTGTTTTCTATTTCATCATTGCAGTATATTTGGTCAATGTTTGCCGCAGAGAACATTCAAAACGCCCTGGCGGTGATATTTCATTCCCTGAGTAGATGAATAAATAAATACATTTAATTAAAATTCCAATATCATTTATTCATTTTTATTAGTCGGTGGGGAATTTTTATAGCATATTGCAATAGGACGTTTAATGGAGGTCCCATGTGGGGGTAGGGGCCCTCCCGGCGTTTTCTTTCTATTTTCTTCACGGTTCACCACAAAACAAGGGTCATGGGAGCCACTCGATTATTTTGGGCTATACTGTACAGACAGTGAGGACAGATGTTTGTTGACCTTAGACTTAAAAAGTTTAAGGTTATACCCATATAGAAACAATCACGTGGTAGCTTGTTCCATAGTGATGTTGTTCTAGGAAAGAAGCTTTTAGCGTGGAATTTCCTCCTAGTGAATGGAGGAAGAAATGGTGATTTTGCTTCAGTGGAAGTGGCAAGACGTGTCCGTGCTGAGAATGTTTGAAGTTCGGGCACTAGCGAGTGAAGTTCAACGGAGCATTTACCGTGGAAATTTACCGTATACATAAGGGAGGGGGGGGTGCTAACACAGTTTAGAATGCAAAGTACAAGTCAATATACAAGGCACTTAAGAAATGACACAGCACATATGAATTTGGCAATGACTGGTTGTACATAAAGAAGATTGATTTACTGTAAGTCTACAAATTTCCGCGGTATATTTAGATTCGCGGAATTCGCGGGGACCTCTGTACCGCGAATCTATTTCCCCGCGAATATGTTTTGCGTAAGTGCGCCCCCCTCCCCACATGCATTCACGTACGACAGTAAGCGAAACACAAACACACGTAACAAACACAAATCCCTGCAAATCAACTCTATTCTTAGGAAATGTACGTATGTTGAGTACCAAAATTTTTTAAAGTGATACTGATGTCAAAAAATTATAATATTATGAGACACCGAATCGCGATACTGCGGCACTGGCCGTGTCAAACGTGCACCGCCGGACAAAAATCTGTGTGCTGAGCGCCGGCCATGCGCGCCCGGGCGCTTGAAAATTGCGGGCACATCGGGCATATCTACAAATATTTTGATGAAAAATATAACTGCTGGTACCTGGGAAATGTTAGTAGGTTCTCTTTTGCGCCCTGCTTTGCGGGCGTTTTTTTTTTATTCTTGTTTTGCTGGATAGAAACGCTACCGTGGGCCGCTACAAAACCGAAGGCGACCTTTGCATACTTCCGGGTTCAAAATCTCGCCGAAGACGGCATAAATATTCTTAGTAATATATATTTTCCCGAAAGATTCTTTCGATTATGCATTTCTTCACTAGAGTATCGATGTGTAGTCATGGAAAATAGCGTTTTAGCGCTTATTTCCGAACAAAGAAAATTGTTTACACGTGCGTCAGATCGATCGTCAGCTATACCGCCGGCAGTCTCGCGCGGTGCACGAAACAAATTTTTGCGCCGCGTTTTAGGATATAAATGCCGGAACACGAACTTTTATTATTTTAAATATACACTTTACAAATATTTCTTTGGAAAATAGCCAAGGAGAAATCGCGAATCTAAAAATACCGCGGATTGTCCATTTTCCCGAAACCGCGAACTTTAGGCCCCGCGAATCTAAAGAGACTTACAGTAACCTAAAGTGTTAAGTACTTAGTAATTACAGCTCTTGTTTGTGTTTTGGCTTGAAGCTTGAGGCATTGGCTGGCAGTTGTACAGTTGTGTAATTGCCCAGTTGTAAGTAGTGTTAAGAACAGAGCCTAAGTTGTAATATTGGTTTATCTAAATGGAAGAAGACACAGCATTTACCAGCTCGATTTCAGACAAAAACTACCCAATATAATTCAATTGCGAGGAAAATATTTCAATTTACACGCACGGGTATATTGTACAGTGTCTATTACTACATTATAGTACAATGTTCAATTGTTTACTTGAAGTAATGGCATTTTAGCACCCTCTTTTGACTTTGTTGCCATCAGTACATGGATGTAATGCAAACAAAGGCCTTCGCTGTTTTTTTTCAGGTTTCCAAAAAGTGTGATTATGCCTATGCTGTAGGCTTATCAAAATATTTGTAAAGGCTTACATTTAGCTGCTATATATACAACTTTATTCTGTGATTTATATTTAGCTGTCACTATATATTTCTTTTGTTGTTTACAGAATAGTTTTCTTACAGTTTGCCCTTAGTTCAATAAATGTTTATTGCGTACAGAAAGGTTTTCTTCCTTCAAAAATTTGGTTCTTAATTCAAGAAATCTTTTCTCGTGTAGAGAAATGTTTTCTTGTTACAAAAACAGATAGCTCTTAGCGCAAGAAACGTTTTCTTATGTACAGAATGGCCATTTTTGGGCGTTTTTTTTCTTTTAGCCATTTGGCCATTTATTCGATCCACAGATTGTCTTTACCGCCTTTTATATACACTCCTTTAAGTTTCTGTTAAGTAGGATTTTTTGGCTATTTTCGGACCAAAAAAGTTCATTTCTGGTTTGTAGGTCTGTGCCCCAATATTAAATCCAAATGACCTAAAATTTGGTATGGGGATATCTTAGACACATGCATGTCTAAAGAAATTCATTATGACATACACGACTTTCACATTGTGTAAAATAAGACTTTTTTTGGCTATTTCCGGACCTTGGATACAAGCCAATATTTTTGGCGTGTGTCACCTTACATTATGTAAAATGGGACTTTCTTGCTATGTTTGAACAAAATGTTTGGCTCCTGTGTGCAAATACGAAAACCAAGTGTCTTGAAACTCAGCATAAGGGTAGCTTAGCACCAAATGCTTAGACTATAGTGTTCACTATTTAGATGCAGTCCTTCGAAATACATGCATTTTCTTATTTTGAGTAAAACAGCGAGTGTAGCTTTAAAACCCAAATCCCCAACTGGCAATTCTAAACACTGTTTCTACATGTTCCAACAACAGAAGGCGTTGGAAGATTCCATTGTTGCATTTTGGTATCGACTATTGGAACACCTCACATTTTGGGCAGGGGTGATTTAGGAAAAATCCATTTGTGCGGGAGGGGAGAAGGTCCGATTTTGGTATGGAGGATGTGGTGAAGCCATTTGCTGCATTTGCTCCCGAGCAAATGTCGGTCTTTCTATTCTTGACTTCCATATTTTTTCAAATATTTTGCTAAAACGTCCTGCAGTTCTAGAGCAATTGGCTAAGGGTTCAAAACTGTTAGCACGTGGAAAGTGCCCGGTCTTATTCCAATGTTGACCTCGAATTCAAGCTGATTAGGTATAAGCTGTTTTACTTGTTTTTTTTTTAATTCTCGTTTGATAGTTGCTTGCTTATTTCTATTTTGATCGGTCAGAACAAAGTACTTTGTCATGACTTAGGCGGGGATTAAGTTAAGAAGTAGCGAGACATGGACATGTACGAGGAAAATTTTAAAATGTACAATGTAGTCAAATCTCCAATGAAGAAGAGGCTGATATTTATAAGCAAATGCAGGAAATATCTCAACAGTATATAGGTTAATATTGATGTAATGTGTCAACATTTTCTCGCCCTTCAGAAACAAGTGTATTTTCAGACACATCTCTCTATATGGACTCTAGCATAATTAATTCATGTCTACAGTTCTAAAGAGAAACATTTGGAATTGTCCATTTTGGGCAATATAAGGTATATATCCTATTAGCAGAAACGTTGGAAAAAGAAGCAGTCTATTTTCTCTCTCAAATATTCCGTTTTTAAACTATGGTTTTACTCACTTGCGTAATATAATCTCTTCATCCCTTGCGTTACTGAAGAGCATTAAATACTGCATGTTTGATTTTGTGAAATTTCCTGTCTTGTTTGTACTCCTTGTTAATAATCTTAGTCAAGAACGTCTTTTTGTTTATCCAGGCTGGGACCCCTGAACATAGAATCGTCTTCGAACGGAAGACGAACCCTCCCGGTGATCAGGGCAGCACAGTGACCCGTGACCACGACATCAGGCTGCTGGGTCCTACCGTGTTTGAGGGGCGTGTCCAGGTCAAACGGGAGGGGCTGTGGGGTTCTCTCTGCCTGCAAGATTCGTGGTGGAGGAACCAAGAAGCAATTGTGAGTTGACTTGTTGGAACTTACCCCACATCGACTTAAATTTAAATCGAAGTAATAGATGCACCTTATATCAGGACAATTTATTCAAATGAGTAAAATGTGTTGACATACAAGCGACCTAACGTGTCCAAAACAGAAAATATACACATACATTACTTGTTGTACTTGTAACATACACACATACATTGCGCAAATTGCAATGTGTCCTTTTTAATTCTAAGCCCAGATTTGCATTTAAGGATGCTTATCTATCCGTTCTTGAGTTTTCTCTTCAAACTTTGTCGAACTTCCAAATAGTTTCCAATGTAACACTCAGCAAATGAGTTGAATTCTTGTTCATATACCGATCCAAACAAGGTAGAATAGTTCCTTCGCCGATCATCAGTGTTTTGAAATGATTTAGGTGGTGTGTCGACAACTGGGGTTTGCAACGGGACGAGTGGAGAACAAGTACCGGTTTGGCAAAGGGCGCATGGCTGTGGGCAACCTACGGTGTACCGGCAATGAGGACAACATCTACGACTGCAGCCACGATAGTCTTGACTTACCTCCTCGGTGTCGTGAGTTTTTCTTTTTTTGTTTCATTACGTATTGGATAAGCAGTTAAAATGCAATTGCTGGTTTCATGTCCAAAAATAATATAGTGCATAAAAATATTGCAAAAACGGTAGAATTGATTGTATCACTTAGCAATAAAGCTGAAGACATCTTTCAGAGCAAGACTGAAGCAGTCGTCTTGATCAGTTTTTGTTTAGCCTGTAGAATATTGATTTTCAGTATCCAAAACAAATTAATACTTTTCAGTCTACTTAAAAGGCAATATTGAGAGAAGAAGACAGTACACCATTGATATTAAAAGTTTTCTCTTAGTTTACATTGAAAAACAGTTAATGACTTTTTTGTTTGCCTGACTTAATATGATTACTTAAGATAACTTTATGATTTAAAAAAAAATCAAACTTACCATGTTCTAGCCAAACCTACACCTGGATCAGGACATGTTTCTCATGATATTACCATATGCTACTAAATTTAGACATCAAAATATCAGCCAGCTAGAAATAGTTTTTGAATGTCCAATAGTCCTATTCTAACCACTTTGTTTCTTTCGAAAAAGTCCAAGGCCAAAACCGTAGAGACCTTGGAGTGGTCTGCGAGGGATTGAATCACAGAGAAAACGTCTATTGGAAGGCAATAGACATTCGCACAACCAATCAAGCTATGAGGTCCACCCTAGAAAACGTGGATCTCTTCCATGCTGGAGATCGAGGAGGAAATCCAAACGAAGAAAGAGCCGCCATTATCAGCAGATCAGTTCCACCTCTGTTGCGCAGCGTCCATATCAGGCATTCTGAAGACGCAGCTATCAGAGTTGTTAACCCAACTGCGCCTTTTCACATGGAGCATTGCGACATCTCAGAGAATCAAGGAGCCGGGCTGATAGTTTCGAATCCTTCATCAAACGTGACCGTTGTCTCCAGTATGTTCAGTAAGAATTTCCCAGTTGGGATGCAGGTGACCGGAGGACACACACACACAGGATCAAACCTCCAGATCACTGACAGCACGTTTGAACAGAACAGCGGTGCCGGTCTGATGCTGTCTGACGTCCCGATGAACGTGGACATACGTCAGTCTAACTTCAGTACAAACTCCCATTACGGACTCAGTGTGTTCACCACAACCCAAGTCAGCCTTGTGACTGACAGCTGCCACTTTGATCACAACGGTCTGGACGGTTTCCATGCACGATATCTCGGGGTGTCGGGCGACAGAAGTCGTACAGTCTTCCGTAATGGTGGTGCTAGAGGTAACGTTGGAAGTGGGTTCGATCTAGAAATAGAATACCAGGAATATCAGTCTATTACATCTCCACCAGTATCCGACCAAATCATCATAGACCAATCCAACTTTGCTTCTAACGAAAACGGCTCAGTCAAGATAACAGTTGACAACTCTTACGAAGATCGCTTCCCGGTCATTCAACTCACAGACGGAGTTTATCAAGACAACATGGCGACGGTTATCGAGGTTGGCGGGACTCGTGCGGAAGTTACAATCCAGGAGAGTGAGTTTGACTCAAGTCAGTGTGGCAGTAAGTCGGTCATCCATGTACATGGGTACGACAAGACTGTGAACATAACAGGAAACAGGTTTGTTAACAATGTCTGCCGACGGGTGATGCTATTCAACACAACGGATGTGTCTGCCGACTTCCATTCTCTTTCTGTAGAAGGCAACACTTTCGAAAACAACGAGCATGAGGCATGGTCACTAGCAGACATGCCTAGTCCGATGAGCGAGTACTGCACCATTGAAATCGTTGGAACCGGACAAGTACACACCATCACCCGGAACTCTTTTCTCAATAGTCCAAGCGGTTTGGAACTCTGCAGCGGTGACGGTTCTCATCCATTTGCTGCAAACCAAATCAGAGCAGAAAACAATTGGTGGGGAACTACAGATGTCAATGTAATACAAGGAAAGATATTTGACAACAATGATCAGTACATTCGAGTTGGGATCGAGTTTTCCCCATACCTAGACTCTCCCTCGGGCAGTTCTATGAACGCTGAAAACACAGAAGGCACAGAAACCATGACAGCCTCCTCGTTAGGCGGTCGTCTGAATGGAACTCTGCGGCTAACCGCTTCCGATAGTCCCGTCACCCTGACCCGAGACCTCACGATCTTACCGGACTCGGTTCTCACCGTTGAAGCTGGAGTTGAGATCCATGTACAGGGCCGTGTTGGCATTCTCAATCTTGGGAAACTTCAGTTAGACGGACAACCGTCAAGCCCTATAACATTCACTGCCAGTCGTAAACCCTTGTCTAACCGAACAATTCCTGTGCGGTTAACGGGGGGTTCCAGCTTTTGGGAGGGACAACTGGAAGTGCTGTACTCCGGGCGATGGGTTCCCGTGTGCTATGATTGGTACAGCGAGTTCGCCAATATCGCCTGCCAGCAGTTGGGGCTAGGTTTCTACAAGTCTGCAACGTATGGATACGATTACTCCGACCGAAACCGGCTCACTGTCAGATGCGATGGATCAGAAGACAACATTGGAGACTGCAGCTTATACCGTACAAGTAGGTGCAGGACCGGCAGTTGGTATTCTCACTTGAAGTTAACGTGTGACTCCACCCCCGGCTGGGGAGGTATTGTGTCCCTCTCTAACCAAACGTTTGAGCCACATAATGTCAATCTTTTCCATGTTGGACATTTACATGCACATGAGGCATCTGGGATCATTACGCATGGCTCCTCAGCCTCAAGCATCATGAACAACGTGGTCATGGAAGAATCTATTGGATCCCCTTCTGGAATACAGTTCTTGGATTTGCAGCCTTCCCAACATATCGGCATACAAAATGTAACGGTGATTAACTCTGGCTCAAGAGACGGTACTGGAATCGGTATTAACGACATACTCTCACTGCCATGGTGGGGACTTGAAGTGAACATAGCAAAGCGGCTAGTTTCGTTTGATACTATGTGCGGAGGGCCGACATCCCTTGTGCTACAGGAAGGACAGCCACTGTGGATCGTAAATGGGATCGAAAAGAATGCAAGACTGCGATGTCACAGAATTGTAGAGGCACCAGACGGATGTCACATACGAGTCACAGTAACAAAGACGGACTTCAGCTATCCATCATCGAGAAACAGCCTCACCATCTATGAGTCCCTTGCATCAAATGAGACCAAGATGGGATCGCTTCATTACGCCAACGAGGTGAGCTATTCCGGAAATCCGTGTTTTCACATCCAATGGCTCTACAGTCAGGCTACTGCTGCAAGCTTCAACCTCACAGAATGCGTTCTTTTTGGCAAAGTTTGATACTATCAGGAAGGGAGATACTAGTGCAGGATTAGAAACCCCAGCATCACTTGAGGTTATCAACGTAACGGCTAGGAACTTTCAATACGGTGTACACGTATCATCAGAGGTGACAAACGTACGAATTGACGGAGTTACGCTGTCGCATTGTGCTAAAGGACTGTACATACAAGGAGTAGCCGAGGGACATGTATCTGTGGAGTCAACAGTTGCCTTGCAAAACTTTGAAGATGGTATCCACATCTCGTCCATCATCGGTAGTGTCATGCTGTCTAATGTATCAGTGGTAAACAATACTAATAATGGGATATACATCAATGACATTACTGGTACAGTTAACATGAGTGATGTCGTATCTCATTCCAACTACGAACACGGGATTTACATATCCATTATAACCGGTGGAGTTGATATGAGTGAAATCGTATCTCATACCAACAGTGACCACGGCATCTATCTAGGGAATGTGACAAACGTAAATATCGGTAGTACCACGGTATCTTCTTGTGCTAAAGGACTGTTCGTACAAGGATCAGATGGAAACATATCTGTGGAGTCAACAGTTGCCAACTTTAACTCTGAAGAAGGTATCCACATCTCTTCATGCCTCGGTAGTGTCACAATGTCGAATGTATCAGTTGTTGACAACTCTGACCATGGGATGTACTTCAATGACATCACTGATACGGTTAATATGAGTGATGTTGTATCTCATACGAACAATGGCCACGGGATCTATATGTCGGATGTCACAAGCGTATATATTGACAGAGGCACCATATCTTCCTGTGCTAATAAAGGACTCTACGTAGAAAGGGCGGGTGAGGGACTTATATCCGTGGAGGCAACAGTCATCCAAAACTCCCAAGAAGGTATCCGGATCTCGTCGTCGCTCGGAAGTATTCTGTTGTCAAATGTATCAGTTGTAGACAACTCTGACAATGGCATATACTTCAATGGCATCACGGGTACAGTTGATATGAGTGATATTGTATCCAATAACAACAGGGGTCACGGTATCTATCTACTGCAAGTAACAGACGTGCGTATTGACAGAAGCACGATATCTTCTTGTGCTAAAGGACTGTGGATACAGGGAGCAGATGGAAATATATCCGTGGAGTCAACAGTTGCGAACCATAACTCTCAACAAGGTGTCTTCATTTGGTCATGCTATGGTAGTGTCCTGTTGTTGAATGCATCAGTTGAAGACAACTCCGACCATGGAATATACTTCAATGACATCACTGGTACAGTTAATATGAGTGATATTAGATCTCATTCCAACAGAAACCACGGTATCTATTTATCGGATGTGACAAGCGTATACGTTGAAAGAAGCATGGTATCTTCTTGTACTAAGGGGGTGTACGTGCAAGGAGCAGCGAAGGGACATATAACTGTGGAGTCAACAGTTGCCGTACAAAACTCTGAAGAAGGTGTCTACATCTCGTCAAGCCTCGGTAGTGTCACGGTGTCGAATGTGTCGGTTGTTAACAGCTCTGGCCATGGGATATACTTCAATGAAATCACTGGTACAGTTGATATGAGTGATATCGGATCTCATTCCAATAATGGTCACGGTATCTATCTACGGGATGTGACCAATGCACATATTGGCATGAGTACGATATCTTCTTGTACTAAAGGGCTGTACGTACAAGGACTACAAAAGGAGGGACATATATCCGTGGAGTCAGCAGTTGCCGTTCAAAACTCTGACACAGGTATCGACATCTCGTCGTTGGTCGGTAGTGTCACGCTGTCAAATGTATCGGCTGTAGACAACTCCAACCGTGGAATATATATCTATGACATCACTGGTGCAGTAGACATGAATGGCATCGTCTCTCATTCTAACTATGACTATGGGATATACATCTCTCACATTACTGGTACAGTTGATATGAATGATACTATATCTCATTCTAACTCTGACGACGGAATCTATCTACGGAACATTAGAAGCGCCTTGCTAACTGACGTAGTTGCATCTGACAACGGAGCCAATGATGCAGGAATAACCATTTACCATAGCTCCAGCCATCAAGGCCAATACAAGATGGTAAATGTGACATGTCAGGACAGCAGAGGAAAGGGTTTAGACATAAATATACCATCGGAAGCAAGGGTGGAGATGTATTCCAGTCGTGTACAAGGAAACGACCAAGGAGGGATTTACGCAAACTTCGGAAGTACTCAGCCCAGCCAGAATGCAGGCATCATTCTACAAAACAGCGAACTTTACAATAACAAAAGATTCGCTTTGCACGTGACAGGTAAACAGACATCAATCGTTATCGCCAACAGCACCATCTCCAATAACATCTGTCCCTATCAACCAGCTGTTGGCTTCGAAGGAGAAACAAACGACGTTAATCTTACAAATAGCCTCCTAGTCGGTAACAATGCAAGAGAAACTCTGTCATTTCTGTTCGGAGATTATTCTCACGAGTTCAGTTCTCGAAACATCCATGTCATTGGCAACGTCTTCAATGGCAATATCTACAACCCAAGCCAAACCGACGGGAACTTTCAGTACAGCCAGTACCCGGATCATACCTCATGTACCATTGAGATTGGCGGCTACGTGACCTACTGTCATCTGAGTCACAACATGCTGGACAATCCAGACATGAACTACACCATGTGCAGCAGGATCTCTACAACTTCCCCTGATGAGACGATTGACGCCAGGTACAACTGGTGGGGAACAGCAGTTGAAAATGAGATTCGAGACAAGATTTCTGACTTTGGCCATTGGAACGACCGAGCTCCTGTAGACTACTTCCCGTACCTGACAGGCCCTGACGTGTCCTCTCATCTAGCTGACCTCTCTAACCAAGATGTCACCATGGCAACTAACAACATCGGAGGGAGGATTCATCGTTCACTTCATCTACGAAAAGATGGTGGTCCGTACATAATCAAAGGGGATTTGACCGTATTGAAAAACGCCTCACTTACAATAGAACCCGGGTCTACTTTTAAGGTACACCCGTGTGTTGGTTTGTTGAACCTAGGTTCTCTTGTTGCCCAGGGAACAAGGTCAGAACCAATTTATTTCGACATCGCGGACGTGCCACTTTACCAACCCCAGGTCCGGCTGGTGGGAGGGCGGTTCCCATGGGAAGGTCGTGTGGAAGTGTTCTATAACGGGACATGGGGGACAGTATGTGGGAGATACTGGGACTCTCAAGATTCAAATGTTATTTGTCGTGAACTCAACTATGAAAAATGTTCAGTCTGCAAGACATACTCATTTGGATCAGGCGCTGGGCCGATATGGATTGGTGGATACAACAGCAGGGTCGACTGTGTTGGACATGAAAGGAGCATCTTTAATTGCCTCCTGGCAGCGCCGGGCAATACTAATATATTCTGTACACACTCATGGGACGTGGGAGTGCGATGCACACCAAACTCTGCCATTTCGACTCGACCACTATGCAGAACAAGAAGATGGGGTGGGATCAAACTAAATGGCAATGACTATTCAAAAGTAAAGCACATTGTCATAAAGAACACTGGCAGTCTTCATGGATTGGCAAGTCCAGGGCTCACAGTTGGAGCATCAGAAGAGGTCATAAATGTATCGAGTATCCATATCAGCGAGTGTGAAGGGATTGGACTTGAAGTTGTTGGTGGAAAACGGTCAACGGCAATGACAGATGTCACAATCCATCAGTGTTCTGGTGACACCGGCATCTCAATATTTGGAAGGAAATCCCACATGGTGGCATCACAAACAAGTTTCGTTGAAAGCAGCTTTCTCATCGGATCCTTCAACATGAAACCGAACGTGCCCTCTGTAACTAGCGATGAATGTGGCCGCCCTGTAACAATTGTCGCAGACAAAGGGACAATCACCAGTCCAAATTACGGTAGATCAAACTATCAAAACAACTTGCGATGTGAATGGTTGATTGTAGTGCCCAGAGCACCAGCCACTCTACGATTTATACACATCAACACTGAATATGGATGGTACTATAACAATGGATATGGATATAGAAATGGATATGACTATGTCACTATCTATGACGGGCCAACAACCTCATCAGTTAGTTTTGGGCGGTTTGGGGGCGCAACCATCCCATCTCCAGTCGTTTCATCAAGCAGGGAAGTCTTTGTGACATTTAGGACTGACTCTATGTTCACTCGAGAGGGATTTGAGTTGGAATTCTCCTCAACAGAATCTGAAGACATCGATGACGAAGGTGGGTAAAACAAGTTTCATGTTCGTAGTGTTGGTCATTTAAGCACAAATGTGTCCCCCAACAGCAGCCGGTTAGGCTTGGCTTGCGTTCGGGAGCACTCTGAGAAGACCTAGGCAACGCCTACCAATCTTTCTGAATAAAAAAAAGTTGAGTCAAATTTGATTCAAATGTGACCTCGGAAAATACCCGAATGGTTGTCTGGCACTGTGCTGAAAGCCGAGTCCCAGCTATTCATGATCGGACCTCCCGAATGTTTTAAACATTTTGAAACAATCAGTTTGCGCATCCGAATAGGAGCCCAACTTGACGATCACAAACTGACCCTGCCAACATTTCGCCGACCTACTCTGACCATGGCTGGAAGGCGTTCGGATGTATTGTAGTGTTCGGAAAACCAAATTCGTTAATCTCTAACAGTTTACTAAAGCATTTGGTCATTAATGCATATTATCATATAGCCGGGTGACGTTGACCAATCAGAAGGCTCCATTCCACATTCCTTATGACGCCATAATGTCACAAATAGAGTCAAAACCGGGTATTTATTCATCCCAATCCATACTTCAAACAACCCAATAATCACCCGCATATGACCTCGGGTGATCCATAAGGAACACGATTCTCTTCTAGACTAAAAACAATTGTGTTCCAATGACCTCGGGTGACTCGTGACTCCCATAAGAACACCTGTTCCCTGCCTGTGACCCACTTGGTGGCTTTATTCGGTGGTTATAGCAACTGCCAATGCTTTATCACACCATATTCACCTCGGGGCGGGTCATTAACTCTAAACTCTTTGCCTTTTATTTTGCAGGTATCTGTCCTTGTACGTACAGCATCCAAGACTCCACATTTAGAAACAACAGTGGGAGTTTCATCAACATAACCGCGATTACTGATGCAACCATAGATATCCAGAGGAGCATCTTTTCACAAAGTCAAGCACGCGGTGAAAACGATACAGACGGTGTGATGTACTTTTCGGGTGATATTGCCAACACGAATTTGACCATAAGAAATAACTACCTGTCAGGCAATGCAATTAAAGGCCTGTATTTCAAAGATCTGAAACATGAAAATGTGACCGTAAACATTCTTGAAAATCACTTCTTCCGAAACAAAGCCGGTGCTCTACTGATGACAAATGGTGACAGCTTCAATCAAACACTCCGCGCGTTGTCGATAAAGAACAATGTTTTCTCAAGCAACGAGGAAACTGATTCAGAAGATCTCATTTCCATTGAAAACTTTAACGGGCGTGTAGAAAGTAACACATTCTTTAACAACTCGGGACATTTCATTGTGAATTGGCACGGTGGAAATACATCTAATGATCAACAGATTTGTGACAACAATTTGTTCTACGATAACATCGGCATGATGCCGGGTGAAAAGTACACAGTTGTCGTGTCAGGTACGGACGTACAACTGCACGGCAATGTCCTCACCAACCCTGCAAACGATGCTGAGTTAGCCACATCCCACAGGACACCGTTTCATCCCGTCAATGCTACCCACAACTGGTGGGGGTTTGACAAGAGAAACCTGATAGAGACACGGATCCGAGACAGGAAAGACCGGGACCAATGGGCCGAGGTGTTGTTTGACCCTTGGACACCTGAAGCACCAAGCAATAGTGAGTAAATTATAATACAGGCATGCAACATTGAACAAGTCTACACTAACAGGAATTACAATGTAAATAGTCTTGGTTTGCCTCTATCTTCATCATTATCTCTATACATGAGAGACATATTGGTGTCATGGCAACATTCACTTCATAGTAAGTACACTGGACGTAAATAGGAAACCATAGTAAAAGTAATTCTTCATTGGAATTTATGGAGGGGATCCGTAAGAGCTTGGTACCGACTCTAAAAATGGATGTTGCATGATGATGATTATGATACATGTATACAACAACCAGCAATGTAATAAAATTATCTTTACAGAACCTTGTGATCTGGGATGGACATACAGTAAGCCACTTAGTGCCTGCTACAGGTACATGGGTGGATCGCAGACTTGGGATGACGCTGTGAAATCTTGTCAGGTACATGACACATACACTTTGAATTACCAATGAGAAATGCGGTATTTTATAAGTAATGTACACACAGCAAAACACACGTTATCTTGTTAGCATGAGGGCCTAAATATTTTGCAAGAAAATATTTCTTTCAGATCATATACATGGTATGTCTATGAAGAGATAGATAAAACAGTACAATATACCATATGCAATCAGTTCATATACAATCAGTTCATATACAATAGAGTAGCAATAATGATTAAAACCCTTACATTTTCTTGTTCATTTAGGCACAGCTTTCTATACTTGTACGGAGGTTTGCAGGGCTTGAAAGGACGACACTTGACAACCTGTTAGTCTCACGAGAGGAGGACTTCCTGCCGGGAATACCTGTCTGGATAGAGAGAGGAGTGGCGGTAAGTTTAAGTTAATCAAATAAACGCGTACAACACTTAGTCTACTGAAAATGGCCTTTCCTGTTTTTATCGTCTCTCTTGAACAAAGAATTTTTTTCTGTCAGTTAGTATACCTATCTTTGTATCTATTTTTCTATTTATTTATTTATCTAATTTATTTCTCTCTCTCTCTC
>NW_017804198.1:198934-202269 GCF_001625305.1 Branchiostoma belcheri
GTATGGAGAGAGAGAGACAGAGAAGAGAGGGAGAGAGAGGTACAGAGATAGTTACTAATAGTAATAGATAGTCAGATTGATAGAAAGATGAATAGATACATGTTAATAGAAAGATATGTATGTATTATGCTTTTCCCGTTCTTGTTCATCAGGACAACTGCAAAACGTACCATCCAACACTCAGCGGAGCTCTGCAGACTGTGGCATGCGCGTCTCACTATCCTTTCTTCTGCAAGAGACCTCTGGGTAAGTAGACAGTCATTTGACATCCCTAGGAGTAACTATTTAGATCTATGTTCTACTGGAGGCCATATTTTCTAAAGCACTTACCAGCAACTAAGGCCACACCGACTTAATTTTATGGATGATATCCGCGAGCGCAATGATTTTCACCTGTTCATGTCCTCCGAAGCCCTGGACTGGCTCTAGGACTTGGTAGTTAGCGACAAAATGGAACCGGTGGTAACTTTGGAGGATGGCACCCAGGCTACCGAAGCTCTACGACTCAAGAACGTAGTACATATACGTACAGTGTCGACTCATAAATTCCTCAAAAAGCCAGCATGTGACGGCTTGTCGTTTACGTCGATATATACCACCGTAAATTCACATTACCAGCTGTGCATTCCTGTGGTTTAGTAGTATTTTAATTTTTGGCCAGATTTTTTAAAATCTTTCCACGCGCACTGGTTTAGGGGTCTTCATAGGATGTCATCAGTAAAATTAAGTCGGTGTGGCTCTTTTGAATTAATTTTTGTTTTGAGTCTCTCATTCCTGATCCCTGTTCCCTCTTAGCTGTGGTTACAGTCGAAGCTTGTCCAAACTCCTGTTCCCACCACGGAAGCTGTGAGGGACAGACGTGCGTTTGTCAGAGAGGCTGGGGGAAAGACGACTGTTCCCAATATAACTGTAGGGAGAGAAACGACTGTGGTGAATACGGCACATGTGTGGGACCAAACATCTGCAGGTGCAGGAATGGATGGCAGGTAGATGTCATTGAATACCTTTAAATATTTGATACCTTGACAAGGAATATAAAATGGAATTGTATTATGGCAGTACAAATAAACTGTTCCTTCCTTCCTTCCTTCCTTTCTTTCTTTCTTCATTCATTCATTCATTCATTCATTCATTCATTCATTCATTCATTCATTCATTCATTCATTCATTCATTCATTCATTCATTCATTCATTCCTTTCCTTTCCTTTCCTTTATTCCTCCACGTTGGGAGAGCCATGGTCGTTAAAATACAGGGATACACACTTAAAAGATATTACAGTTTTTTAAAACTGTAAAAAATAGTTTGTTTTTTCACACAGACACATGATTAAATATAAATAATGGATATCGTCTATTCTATGGCGATCTGTCCATTTCTATTTCGTCTTTCTTAGGCATTACAGTTCTTTACTATTCCTGAGTGTTTAACACTCGACCGCTTTCTTTCTCTAAGTCCTAAATGTAAACACATACTGTCCACTCCTCCACAGGTGTTTCACTCTGTAGCACTTCTCTCTCTGTCTCTTTCTGTCTCTTTATCTCTTGTAAACACCCTGCCCACTCTTTCACAGGTGCTTCACTCTGTAACACTTCTATCTTCTGTCTCCTTCTGTCTCTGCATCTCTTGTAAACACACTGTACACTCCTCCACAGGTGTTTCACTCTGCATCACTTCTGTCTTCTGTCTCCTTCTATCTCTGCACCTCTTGTAAACACACTGTACACTCCTCCACAGGTGTTTCACTCCGCATCACTTCTGTCTTCTGTCTCCTTCTGTCTCTGCACCTCTTGTAAACACCCTGTCCACTCTTCCACAGGTGTTTCACTCTGCATCGCTTCTGTCTTCTGTCTCCTTCTGTCTCTGCATCTCTTGTAAACACACTGTACACTCCTCCATAAATGTTTCACTCCTTCACAGGTGTTCCACTCTGCATCACTTCTGTCTTTTGTCTCCTTCTGTCTCTGTATCTCTTGTAAACACACTGTACACTCCTTCACAGGTGTTTCACTCTGCATCACTTCTGTCTTCTGTCTCCTTCTGTCTCTGCATCTCTTGTAAACACACTGTACACTCCTCCACAGGTGTTTCACTCTGCATCACTTCTGTCTCCTTCTGTCTCTGTATCTCTTGTAAACACACTGTCCACTCTTCCACAGGTGTTTCACTCTGCATTACTTCTGTCTTCAGTCTCCTTCTGTCTCTGCATCTCTTGTAAACACACTGTACACTCCTCCATAAATGTTTCACTCCTTCACAGGTGTTCCACTCTGCATCACTTCTGTCTTTTGTCTCTGTATCTCTTGTAAACACACTGTACACTCCTCCACAGGTGTTCCACTCTGCATCACTTCTGTCTTCTGTCTCCTTCTGTCTCTGTATCTCTTGTAAACACACTGTACACTCCTCCACAGGTGTTTCACTCTGCATCACTTCTGTCTTCTGTCTCCTTCTGTCTCTGCATCTCTTGTAAACACACTGTACACTCCTCCATAAATGTTTCACTCCTTCACAGGTGTTCCACTCTGCATCACTTCTGTCTTCTGTCTCCTTCTGTCTCTGCATCTCTTGTAAACACACTGTCCACTCCATCTTCAGTGCCATTCTACATGTTTCAGAGCCAGGATGGCCAAAGGGTACATAAGTCTGGCAATTGTTACAATATACTCTTCCCATACCCCGAGTTCAACATCCTCCTCCACAACTCTAGCTCCAAGAAGGACTTCTGTAAATCTTTCATCCGACTGTTGATGTACAGCTGCCATCACTCCAGTGCCCAGTTTATCTGTTAGCACGTCTGCTAGAGTTGCCCTGAGTGTGTTGAACTTGACGCAGTGAGATATCATATGCCCCACTATGTCTTGTGTCAGTGTGTCACAAGCTGGGCAAGGTTTAGCACTTTGGCACGCAGGAACTGTACTCAGGTGCACCAACGCCTGTAGGGTTTTCTGGTGGTTGGGTAGTTTCCTTGCCAATGACCACAGTTTGTGAGGTTCGGTATTTGTTCCATGTATTCTGGTGAATCTGGTCTTGCCATTGACGCAATCCAGTTCCTCTCCTCTTTGTCCCTCACCGCCATTTTCACCACTCTTTTCCACACAGTGTTGGATGGGAACTCTGTTGTAAGCCAGTATTTTTCGAAATACTCTGTCAGGCCGTATTCCTGTGCAACTCTGTACACGTCACTGATGAACCCTCTGTTGACATGGCGTGCTCTTCTGATGATGTATGAATACAGTCTCAGAAGAAAGACTCTCTTGGCTAATGTGCTGCTTGGGAGGTTAACCAGTCTGCCAAAGAAGCACAGCTTGTGTTTGTCTATCACTGCCTTCAAGG
>NW_017804198.1:202289-240016 GCF_001625305.1 Branchiostoma belcheri
TGTAGGGTTTTCATTCATTCATTCATTCATTCATTCATTCATTCATTCATTCATTCATTCATTCATTCATTCATTCATTCATTCATTCATTCATTCATTCATTCATTCATTCTCCACAATAATGCCGATGCCTAATAGTATTTAACTTACATATAACTTAAGCAGTATTTGAGATTTTATCCTAAATGACTTTTTCTGTTATGGAATCTTGCATTATGTATTCTAACCATGACTGATGTGTTTGCCTATGTGTAGTCTTTAATTTTGCTTTTTCAATTGATTTCTAACTATACTAGATATAGTAGTCTTATTTATGCACCTCTCCTACCGCAGGGTCGTGCTTGCACTGTAAGCTACTGTAACCGGTTCACCAGCTGTAAGTCCTGTACACGGGAGGTTGGGTGTGGCTGGTGTGAGGAGAGACAAAGCTGTGAATCCGGGCTGTACAGAGGACCAGACGTGTTCCCGTGTAGGTCGTGGTTCTATCACGGCTGTTTCACCGTGGGACAGAGGAACCGATGTTCAGAGAACATAGAGGTAAGTCTCCAACTTTCATACAGGTGTGCAGGTGTGGAATTAAACAAGCTCCATCTGGTTTAAAATTTTCCAGTGCCATCAAAATACTATCAACACTTGACACTTGATAATAGCTTCGCTAGTTGGACCAGCCTACTGTTAATGACATATGCTCATACTGAAGATATAAATCATAATTCGTTGGAACATTCATTCAGTTCATATTTCATCAATTGCAGATCGTTGACTGTGAATCAAAGCAATGCAACAAGGCACTGTCCACTACTACAGTCGAGTCTTGCTTGAGGTGCCAGGACATGGAGGCCTGTTTCAGGACATCGGTGAGTTGAGTTGCAAAATGATCACACACGGTGTGACATATCCGCTTCAAGGGATTTTTAAAAGTATCTTTAACTCAACAAGTACAGATTAAAAAACAACAACTCTTATATCACTAGTGAACCTCTTATGTACTAATTGTCTACAGAATATATATACATTCGAACCTACAAGTCAAAACAAATCCTAAGTTGACATACTTTTTCTCACATTATACTGGCTGCATGTGTACCAAAACAGAATGAAGACTACTGCAACGTGTGGAATGAAGACCAGTGTCCCAAGGGCTTCATCCATCCACTGTACAACGACACCACGCGAATTGAGAAGATTCTCATCGCCCATAACGTAAAGTACGTACCCTCAAAGGACAACATCTTGTACCGGTGTCCACTCCGCTTGTCCAGTAGTGGAGCCACCATGTTTGTGAATGAAGGGGATCTGGACATTCAGTTTGATCAGGTGCTGTCCAGTCCTCAGGCAAACGGTGTGCTTCACAAGGTGGAACGAGTTACAAAGACAGGTAAGCAAATATATTCACAACAATTGTTGCTAAAACTAAAAGTTACTCAAGACATTGCTGTATATATGTATCCCTTGGAATTGGGTTGAAAATTAACATATTGCTGCATTTAATGTAGGTACCTCTTTTAGATGTATTAATTCAAGAAATATGATGTAAACACCCAGTAAAAGTTTGTATATATAATGGCATCCCCTGACAATACTGTAAAACAAAATTCGATGTAGTGTAGACATTAAGCTTCTTTCCAGTTGTGGTGTTTCTACGCTTATTATGTGATGCTACATGAACTGCATTCAGCCCAAATTGGCATGAATGTACAAATATTCAAAATAATTTACCATAAACTAAAAGAGCAGTTAAATCTTTTCAAACTGGTTTGGATTTTTACAAAATTCAAAAAAGATTTAACTTCTCTATCACTTTATCTTCACCCTGGATGAGTAATCTTCACCAAGAAATCTGTAAAGCTCAATAAATAAATAAAAATAAAATAAACTAGAGAGGCCGACATTTGCTTGGGAGCAAATACAGCATATTTCAGTCCATCTCCCTCCCACGCAAAAGTGGACTATTCCAAACTTACCCCAGTGTAAAACTGGCAAAGGTTCTCAAATAGATGAATTATATAGTAGCCATGTAATTGAGAACAAAGATGCAACAACAAGCACATTGAATCTCGAAAGCTTTACTAATCTTCTTACAGGTATGCAAATACTAACAATGATGAGATTTGATACATTTTGAAGGTCTTAGGCACATAAAATTGAATGTGTGGGTCATTACGCACGACTTACGTGCAATGTGACCTCAGGTAACCCGCAATGGAACACCTGTTCCATGGCCAACGGCAGATAGAACGTGCCATTCTTTAGATAGAACATGGAACGGGTATAGCACGTTTGGCCTTTTTTTTGCTCAAAATAGCCATTAAAGTCCCCCAAATGAGTCATTTGGAAGTGGTGTATGCCAAATATGCGACTGTTGTTCTGTAGACACATGTTCAAAGTACCCTTATACCGAATTTCAGATCATTTGGTTGTTAAACCAGGGCTCAGGATCCAAAAATCCATTTTTTGGCGAAAAATTCCCCAAAAAACCTTCATAAAAATTTTTTAAAGGCATGTATCAAAAAACTGAAAAAAAACGCCTGGGGGTATTGGCCCACTTTACCTCCATGCCAAATTTCAAGTCATTTGGCTGAATGATGGCGGAGTTGAATCCCTCTGACTGTGTGGCAGGAGAAGGAGGAGAAGAAGAAGAAGAAGGAGAAGAAACATGAGAGAACACAATATATTTCATCCATACCATGGTATGGACTGAAATATAGTAAGAATTTACTATGTTTGTATTTCCACTACAGACAGTTACACAGTGATGGTGGCGCACCCTGCTGCTCTGGAGGACATGCTGGATTACAGTGACTTCAGCCAGGAGGTTCAGCTGGAGGCGGCTGTGGACATGAGGAGGAACGAGGGAGCTCCTGAACTGTCCGAGGTGGAGAGGGTGCTGAAAGGAAACGGGACGCTTGACGGCAGCACTGTTCATGTCATCACAGAAGGTGTGTTGTGGCAGAAGTTATTTGTGTAAGAATAATGCTCTGTGGCATCGCTTGGCGTAAATGGTCAGAACGTCCGGCTTGGAAGCAAGAGGTCTGCTAATATTACCTTCGCTATTAGTTTTGTTAATTTGTTATTTATAGATCTTGGACTGTATTGAAAGATAATAAAAGAGATCTGATGAAGTAAAACCTATCGCACACCTACCTAAATGAGATGAGTTTTAGTTTTGTACATCGTATTATATTGTGTGTATATTTTGATAGTTTGTACATATTTTGTAATTTGCTATGTTGTTGATAAAGTTAAAAAAATAAAGAGGTCTGGGTTTGTTTCCCTAGCATACCCGATGTTTTGCCCTTGGGAAAGTCAATTTTAAAAACACATGTACAGTTGAGTAAGGCCAACCGGGCCTTTCGGCTAATCGTTGATACTTGTATCTAAACACTGGTGAGGACACAGGCGAAGATCGTGGGACCAATGTGCTAAGATCTAAAAATTTTTAATTATGAGATTTTTCTGTCTCATAATTATAATTATCAACATCTCTCAGTACAGAAATACATTGATAGGATTAGTATAGACAGTCTATTAGGCATTTACAAAAGAGAAGTAATCCGCTCAGGCATAGTTTTATACATACCTGTAGCAATAGTTTTAGACAATTAGATTCCATTATGTACATTTTGAAGTTTTTTTTTTTACTCTGTTTCAATGTTCTTTTATGTTTGTAACTTGCAATTAGCCTTCATGCGTGGATTTGCAATAAACTTCTTATTACTATAAGGCTTAAAGATGAAATTCCTGTGATGAAATTTTTTCCGTTACTTGATTTTGGAAATCTGGATGTGATATCGAATGGAAAAAAGTTGTATATAGTCTGACACAATTGTTTATGAGATATCCATTTACAGATACCGCCGTCTACAAGTGTATTGGAGATCGGGCTACGAACAAAGGTGTGGGCAGCTACCATCTGCTGATGAGAGATATCTCTGACCACCTGTCAGTTGGTGACGTCATTGTCAGTAACCATAGTAACGGGATACTGGAAAGGGTTATCCGACAGAAAACTACACCTTACGGAGTCTTCATACAAACCGAGCTACAGGATTGCTCCACACCATTCAACTCAAAGTAAGCGCGACTACTATGACTACTTTTGCAATATGGTATGCTTCTGCGCTTCATTTATAAAGTTAGGCTTGTCACATGTAACCAGATATGGCCCTAAAAGCACTGTCAACCCCCAAGCATCGTTAGGAGTAGTTGAGTGTGGTTGGCAAATCTTTGGTGAGATCGGTTACCGTCCGAATGCTGTTTAAAGTGTTCGCGGGAGGACAGTAGGCCAGGGTGTTCCGGAGTAGTTCAACTGAGTTTCGGGTGTGCTCTGGGGTCAAATTTGACATAGATTTACCTCAAATTCCATTCAACTCATATAGAAAGGTAGACGTGGCCTAAACCTGTTAGTCTTCCCCTTGAACTTTAACCAATCTTGAATGGTTTATGGTCAGGGGATGGTTTTAAATGTGTAACACTACGGGCTTACATGGCTAAATGAGATAGATACATGTACATGCGTCAGGCTGGGTTTTATCATTCTGTAGCTTCAGTGAGGAACTAAAAACCACAGACGGGGAGTCTCTACCAGCCTCTTTACCCTGCCCTGGTGGGCCGGATGGGACAGATGGCCTGCTTGTTGTTGAGTCCGGAGGGAAAGAAGTGGACCTGGAGGCTGGCGACGTGGTGGTGGGGAGACGGAGCGGCAGGCTGCTGGCAAAAGTGAGTATGAGTACATGTGTTGAACAACTGACATTACCAACTGCGATAGCAAGTACCTCGTGGGGTTGTGTGGCGTTGGGGCAGAGTGATCGACTCGGAACCAAGAGGTCCCGGGTTCGACTCCTGACATGCCACGGATCCTGTGCCCTTTGGAAAGGAACTTAACACGACTTTCCTCACTTAACTCAAGTAAAAATGAGTATTGTCTTGTCCTGAATTCGTTCTCTGTGTTGGTGGAATAAAACAAGTGGTGGTGGCATGAAAAAAGTTGGGTGTGCTCTCGCCATGTTTAATTAATTATGAAATGTTGGAATAAAAGAAAGCATCTCTTGATACCTTGGCAACAGTCGCATGTGGTTCTCCTGGCAATATTTAGACCTTTTTGATATTAAAAGGATTCAGAAAACTACTATCTGGCTGTTCTTTTAGGTTATGGAAATCACAACAGTGGATGGGTACAAGCTATTGGAAGTGGAGCCAGTCCTGAGCAGGACCAAAATCACACCGCCGGCAAGATCAAGAAGACGACGTGACGACGCCACCATAGGCATAGCTCCTATCAGGACCCCTCTGAACCTCAGCATCGAAGACAGCTTTTCCGTATGACTGTTTATTTTTAAATATTTTTAAAGTGATGGATTGATTACATCAAACTCAGACCGATATTTTTGTACTTGATAGTAAAACAAAGAGTAAGAACTTGTACAATGTGTTGGAGCAATTGTCATTAGTAACGGATGTTTACATGTGTTAATGGCCTAAATACTCCTACATGTAGCTCTTATTGGCGGATGTGCTTCCGGCAATGAGAGATGGGAAGTTGATATGTAATTCTTAGTAGCCATTCCAGCTAAAGAAAATCTTTTCAAATAACTTTGTTAGCATTAACATTATTTTCTATGTCTTGGGGTTGTGGGACTACGGCGCACTGGTATGTCAACTTTGTGGCGCTGTTAATAGTTGAGTGCAGCTCCACAATGTCCTTGTTATGTTTTGATGAATAAAAAAGAGTAATGTTTTTTTTCATCTCACCAAAGACAACTCTAACGTTGTGTGAGTTTACACGTGAGTTTACAGTAAACGCGTCATGTGCTACCCGTCTACACATGTATCTTTCAATTAAGCAGTAGAAGAACTGAGTAAACATTCAACTTAACCTCAAAGGTTATTACACAAGGCACGTGTTCAATATTTTGCATTTACACAAGACTGATGCAAATTACTTTTTACAGATGACCACTGATGGTTATAGCATCGATCTATCTACAAGAGGGGGGCTGTCTGCTGGCATCAAGCTCTCACTTGCAGTATCGACGTCGGAGTTTCGAACACCAACGCTTAAGAAGGCCGGAGCTTTCTTTATTGGTGGGCGGCTAGAAATGGGACTGGAAGGCTCTCTAGACGTGTCGGAGAGGTAAGTAGGTCCTGATGTATCCGAAACCGTATTTTATCCAAAATAAGGCACGTCTTTGGATAATCCACAAGTATTCCGAACCATGCAAGTGGCAAATCTACAATCTTGCATAGGCAAATACTATCCCAAAATGTTCCTGGTCCTCACTTAACCAATTCTAACGAAGACCGGTGGTTAGATAGGCAGGTTTGTGCATACGCTAGGCTCTAAAAGTAATTTTATGTACGTTCCAAATGGTACGTAATCATGGCAAGTAACAGTATAAAGAAATGCAAACAGAATACTGTACTCTTTACAGTTTAGGCTACTTCTGGATAGAACTGCAGTCCATTAGAAATCTACATGTATGCCTGAGTAACACGCAATATTTCTGTGGTCGTATATCTAGGTCTATGCATGTTTATTTATTATCATCTATAATGTTAATCTATTGTTATTTGTACATTTTTACCTCAGTACACAGGCGAGAGACGGCTTTTGGATGGAACTGTCCCCTCGCTACGTCTCACTGTGTGTCAGCAGCACACTCTGCATACCGGCCAAAATATGGGGGCACATTGTCACTTCGTACGAAATCTACGCTGAGGTGTGTTTGATCGGATCGGGCTTGAATTGTAACTGACAAATCCAATTCGATCAAATAGACAAAACTTTTATCAGGCAAGGGTACTGAAAAAAAAAACGATATAAAAGTCCCAAATACTGCCTTACTTGCTGTGAGAAGCAACTTAATAAACGATATTGCCTGGATGTTGTACATCGTTTTTTCTGCTTTGCAGATCTTTTTATTTACTAGTTGGTTTTTTTTTGCCACAGTATGATAACATATATGCCTCCTCTGTAATTGTCTTTTTATTTATCCATACACCAGGGTCCAGGCAGTATTCAGATGTCCTCCACTGTGGTTAAACCGGATATTGACGGAGGTGGAAGCTGGCAACCACAAGAAGGGGGGCAATGGTTCTCGTTTGATGAGAATGAGGAATCCGTGAGTATATTCTGCAAGCTTTAATTCTAAAAATACAATCACAGCTAAACCAGAAATGATATCCAGAACATGTACATTATTAGCATGGAAGCTCATCTTTGTTGGTAGTTGAACATAGACTGTTTGCTAGCATCAAAGTGCCCGTATTCGGTCGCACATACATCAACCTTTTTTACACTGTAGTAGTAAAGTGATTGAAGGACCCTGAGAACGTAACCTTGGGACACGTGACTCAATAATTGACCGTACGTGCCTGGTAACCAATATCGACCCCCGTCTCGGTTGAATGTTGGCTCGCTGGTTGTAATGTTGGCAGCCTCCTTTACCCCCCTTACGATTCATTACTCGATTCACGTGTCCCAAAGTCCCAAAGTAATTACTCCTGAAGAAGGTCGACGAATTTGCGACCGAAATTCCGAATTTAGCAACAGTCTATTATTGTGTTGAACTAAAGTACTAACTTCACTATGATATCCAGCATATCTTATCCAGGACTCTTTCATGTCCAGGACTCTTACAGGAAAGGACTGATTATATTGGTCCCCATCTTTTTCCTAATCTTCTAATTACGCACATTGTCAGTTGACAAAATTAATTCCTTCCTTTGTACTAAAGGAAAGCGCAGATATAGTGATATCGTCCTACTCTGGTGCGGTCAATAAGAGTGATCAGCTCATCAGTTTGGAGCTAAAAGTCAGACCGACATTTTTCCTCGAGTTCCCCACATCTGGTGAGAGTGAAGAGGAGACCAACACGATACAGTCCATAGAAGATGCGCTAGGTAAGCCAGATTCTAAACATCTAAACCCGTGTCTATTGAAATTTGTCAAATTTGAAGCATGTGATTGCTATGGCTGTGAAACAGCAGTCAACCATACGGAAGTAAATCACCAGTTACTTTTGACTCAACTTCGATTTGATTCATTAAGAAATGTCAGGCGTGGCCTAAATCTAGCCAGGCTGCTCCAGATTGTCAGTTGGACCTGGTCCACTCCTGTTCGGAAACCTGACTCCTATATGTACGAGTATATGCACGTTAGAAAATGTTATGTAGGATTTAACTTCACAATCCAAAAGTTATATTTTCTCTACTTGTTTGCAGGTTACATTAGTCAAAGTGATGCTTTTGGGTACACCACCTCCATTCAGTCCCAAGCAGTCCTGCGTGTATCAGCCCAGTCCTGTTCTACTGACTGCCCGTATTCAGACAGACCACAGTACGTCGGCGTCACGTCAGCACTGGACTATCTGAGAGGAGCGTTTAACGTCATCGTTGGGAACAAGGAGTACTATCAGGAACACGAGTGGAGACGTGAAGAGTGGATGGACTCTGATAGGTAAAAAAATCATATCTTATTGAGAAATTGTTTACAAAAACTGCTTGATATATATAAAGATGTTTATATTTATATTTGGATACAATGTTCAAAACAAAAGTTGAATATCTGTCCATCTAACTTTTTTACTTTCTGTCAATCTATCTGTATAATGTACAGTCGGTATAACCGCCCTTCGGCGTAACACACCAACTTCGCATGCACGCGGCACGACAGAAGCTGACTACATTATCTAATACTAATAGTTTATATCCATCCACCCATCTCTCTCTATCTGTGTGTATCTGTCTTTAAGCTTGTATAATGTAAACAAGCCTGACAATTCAGTAGTAACTTAGGGTCGCAACTAAGCTCTAATTTATAGAATTAAATACCACTACTACTACCGCTACCACACATGTAGCACTGCCTACTGATCACTCAAGTGTCATCAAATGTAATTTATATATTAGACACGTATATTAACCCCACACTTTGCTATGTTTCAGAGAATGCAAAGCACAGCCGTCAAGTATCGACACCTGTAGGGACATCTGTTTATCATGCCCTGGTGGATTACTGATAGGGAGGCCACACCCTACAAACGAGAGCCACTGCATGTGTCCTTGTAACTGTGGGAGCGGAAATATAAGCTTCACGGTATGGATAGTATTTCCTCTACATGATAACGATCTGCCACCATTTCACACATGAGGATGCCGCCATATTGGTATATCCCAGGGTACAATGCGCATAGCAATCTACCAATCGTAGATTGTGATCCTTTTATGCGTTTCATAACGACTGATATGCATATAAATGACGAGTTCATTAATCATGCTAAATCATACATTAATCTTCAAGTTGGTAGCCACACTCTGTTGGAAGAAAAATAATTACTAGTATTCCTGTAATAACAGTATTCCTGTTATTTCTTAAAAACAGCATCCCGACATATCTGGTGACAAATGTAACTGCGATGTCTGCCCAGATGGAGAGTTCAAAACGATCAACAACCAGGGACATCTACACTGCCCATGTCTGTGTCCTGATAACAGAATATCAGTACTGACTAGCGATGGGACATGTGACGTAAGTTGTGTTATGTACTAATGGTTGTATTTTACATGAAGAATACTAAACAGTGTATTCCGTATCACCCGAGGTGCCAGCCGGACGCGGGTCGGATCGCCCGAAGGCCGGAGGGACATCCGATCCGCGGAAGGGCTGGGACCGAGGGTGATGCGGAATACACTGTGTTGTCTTTTACTTATGTCATACACAGCCGAGAAGACAGATATTTCCATGCGAAATGCGACGAAATTTGGTGTATCTAAACAAAAAGTGTAACGGCGTCAATTCCAACATCCGAATTCGGTGATCGAAGTTTCGAAAGCGGTGCACTCGGTGCGCACGAAACGCGTTCGAATTATTGTGTAGTACACCATGCAAGCCCGGGCCGTGCACGTGAAGAACCCTGGGCCGTACCGTTAGTTATCACACGGGCCGGAACACCCGTATCGAACGTAATCGCGACCCAGGTATGAATAAGTACAATTATTACCAGCTGCAAGTACCGTTGTATTTCGGATCGACCCTGGCAAGCCAGTGCTGACTGACTATTCATCTCGTCTTTACAGTGCTCCTGCACCTGTCCTGACGGTAGCAGGGATGTGGTGCTGAGTGACGGCAGCTGTCCGTGCAGGTGTACCTGTAACAACTGCCACGAGTCGGTTCTCGGGCCTCAAGGCTGCATCTGCTCTGATAGGTGAGGCATTAAATCATCATGTGTACCACATTGTCCCTAAAACATTTAACATAAATGTCTGATGATATCTGTGTAAAATAGTGCGCATTCATTTTTCCAGTAGTATGCCCAACATGACTTTCTGAACCTTCCATAGCTGTCCTGACTGTGAGAATGATGAAGAACCCGAGTGGCAGGACTGTGTGTGTAAGTGTCCACAGAAGACAGAGTGCGGGATCCCACCTACATGTGTGGTGGGGAGGATGGGGCCGGACTGTAGACAGCCAGACTGCAGGCCATGTCAAGGTAAAACATCTGTCTGTTTTTTTAGACGCGCTTTATGTCAATCTATCAATCTATGGCTTCAATTTATGGCTTTATACCTTTGATAGGGGTATTCATATTCAAATATTGTTGATGAGAAGGTCTATCTTGATTCACATTTACTGCCATTTTGTAGGACAACTTTGTCATTATTTCATGCTTTTAAGAAGCAGATGAGGCTACATCAGGCATCTTTTTATTTTGATGGCAAAAAAACTTCAGCGAGCCTGCTGCACGAAGTAACCGATTGATTTAGCTTTCTACATTAAATAAGAAATAATGACCAGGAAATGGACTTTAAAAATGCAATTTCAAAAATTTGTCGTGCTAAAAATTGCATTGGATTCCTTTAAATTCTGTACGAAGGTACTTACGGTTTTACTTGATTAAAGATGCTGCACAAATCATAAAAAGAGGCCTTGTTAATCTAGCTGTAGTTCTTCTTCTTCTTTGATATAGGCAGCCAACATCGTCTTGTTGATCCCTTTAACATAAGAACACACATCTCTAGTCGCACGGGTAATGTTTGACTGCTGCATTGTTTAACCCCTATAGGCTGCTCCGGAAACGGGCAATGTACCACGTCATCAGACAGCTGTCAGTCATCCTGTGTGTGTTCGCCTCGGTGGTTCGGTGACTGTTGTGAGCTTGTCCGCGGGCGTCCTATTGGAGGGGACCCTCATCTCCAGACACTGGACGGTAAGTGTGCTCCCAAGTATTTTCTTCGCTTTATAAGTAAAACAACATGTACATTCATTCTATGCAGACAAAAGGTATTTTGCATTATGCCCACACTGGTTATTTCATCTACATGTACGTAGGGCGTTATCAGTAGCAGAACTCATTACTGACTACAACGGTAGAGATAGCTTTAAGCGACGGTCACAACTCGCCGTGCGTGCTTTTTGTCCGTACGTTTTTGTCGTGGCTACGTCTGCTACGTTTTTTTTGCAAACGTAGGGTGGCCGGCCGAGGGAGTACGTCACTCGCAAGGTGTACGTACGTGGTCTGCACGACACGCCTGGCCGTCAGCGGTTGCGTGCATCGTACGTTGCGCAAGTGGTAGGTGAGTTGTACGTGCTTACAACGTACGATCTCTGTGCGATTGCCACGTTGCCGCGTACAGGCCGTACCTACACGTGCGGCGTGCGCACGATTTTCTTACTCACTCGCACGTTGTAAGTGCGTGCACCTCCTGTTAACTTCATCATCACTAGCCGCCCTGGTGTCTTCCGCGGCCCGTTTCTTTGGATCTTGTCTGGTAGACTTCTTTTGAGCCTTCCTGGGCATCTTGGAGACGAGTTGGCAGTCGCCCGTCAAGTCGTCTTTATATACTGTAGAAATAAGCGTGCGTTGCACGTGCGGAGCACCTAGTATGGTGCACGTGTGTTCTGCGTGGTCATTGAGCAGGTCAACTGGGAAGTGAGGAGTAAGCACGGATGACGCAAGCACCGTGCGTGGCACTCACGTGCTTCGTGCGCTGTCCGTACAGCAATTGCACGTGAGAATAGTGAAGTTAGACTCACGGAGTCCGTACGTTGCACGCTCATAGGCTGTACGGGGCACGCGCGTCGCACGTACTCGCACGCACGTGTGGTAAATCCGCAGACCGCACGTAGAAAAAGTATTACATGCACTTAAGGTTCTACGGCGTGTCTGCGTGCTCCCAAATCCGTAGGATTCCGTACGGAGGCGGTACTCACCACGCACGGATGCTGTACGTTTGCCCACGTTTTTGCACGTAGACAGCACGCAGAAGCACGTACGGCGAGTTGTGACCGAGGCTTTAAGGACGGGCTCCAACAAATGACCCACCTATTCTAACATATTTTAAAATGAAACTTCATTTGAAAGAACAAAATGGCAAGAGTAACTCCTAAATTGCACATCATTCTAAAATTCATCATCATCATATTACAATAAAATTCATCCTTAACCCTAAACAGTACACCTGGGGTCCGCGGACCCCAGCACTATATATTCTGTAATATCTTTTTTGTTTCTAAAGATTTTTTCTGAAATTTTAGGTAATTGTCACCCACAAAGTTGTCTCTCAATACAGTGCAGAAAACTCCGTTTCTACTATTTATAAAAAAATTATATCTGATTTTCTTTTGGGGTCCGCGCGGACCCCAGCCGGCTTTCGATCATAATGGATACACTGGCGTTCTTATACATTACCTTATTTCCGTTTTTATATGTTTTTATGCACTCATGGTATGTCTATCAAGTTTTCAGAGAATGGTGTAGTAATAGAATTAAATTTTAATAACTTTGGTGTAATTATGACGTCATATGACGTCAGAGCTAATAATATAGTCCGCCATATTGGATTTTGACCAATGACGTCATCAAATTAGCATATTCTATGCATATTAAATGATTTAACTTATATTCAATTATGTAAGATGTTATTGTTGGAAAAAAAGTGTAATTTATTATAAAACCAAAATTACTTTTATTTAAAAAAAATGCCTGCTAGAAACCCGTTGCCATGGCAACACAAAATAACATCAACTTACTAGTATTAAACTAATATGAACTTTTTTCCAGAGACATTTTAGGAAAGGTTTCCAAATTTGATACTTCTAGCGCAAGCCGTTTAGCCGCTATCTGAGATCAAAGTTGGGCCTCAAAAGCCCCTTCAGTCTGAAATTGGTTTAAAAATCGGGTATTTCTTCTTGTCTTCTTTTCTTCACCAAAAAATAGAAAAAGTTCAAAATGTATGATTTTTGTATGTAATGTGGACACAGAGGTTCCCACATCAGTTTGCAAAACAATTGACCTGGTAGCATGTTGATAATTTCTAAAAATCAGCAAAAAACTGTTCTGGGGTTCGCGCGGACCCCAGGTGTACAGATTAATCAGTCCGGGAAGGTGTACTGTTGAGGGTTAAAATATTGTACACATAATTTAGCGTCATAATATACATTTAAAAACAAGTCGACATCCAAATACACAGCAGATGTAACAGTAATAACAAACAATACTCTTTGACAAACACTATGAATATTTGGCAAGCACTATGAATAGTTGGCAAACACTATGGATAGTTGGCAAACACTATGAATAATTGAAGGTTATTAAGGCTATGATCTCATCTAGTGTGTTTCACGTTGTTTGTCAGGGATATCATATGACTATCACGGCATTGGTGAGTTCTGGGACTGTAAGAGCGTGTCCAATGACTTCGGCGTACAGACCCGGATGTACGCGTACGAAAGCGCTTCTCTGATTGGTGGCTTTGCAGTGAAGACCGGGCACAGTGTCGTCACCCTGATGACGTTACCGAACGCAACGGAAAATGACGTTCCCGATATAAGGTAAGGCCACACCAATTTGTTGGTCCTTAGATTCGCCTCTTAAGTTTTTTTAGATTTGACAAAAAATTCTGGTTCTGAATCAACTAAAATATGCCCATATTTGGTCCCCAACCGTTGAGGAAAGTCTTTTTTCATCGATCAATGCCATGGTTTGATTAAAAGTTTAAAATTTATTGTTTTAATATTAACCCAGCTTTTTGTGTTGACTTCATGGCACCTATCGTAGCATTTGGGGAAATAATAGGATGCCTAGACATGTTTTTTTTTCGCTGAGAACAAACAAATTGAATTTGTGTGGCCGAATCAGATGTTTTCTTTTGTGAATAGTTTCATTTGATTGGCAAGTCACTAAAAAAAGAGACCCTTATTACGTAACGAAGTGTTTTATTCAGCAAACGTTTTGGCGACCATGTGCCACCTTCCTTTATAGTGATTCTTACTGGTTTATATTGCACAGCACATGTGTCACTGTTAACATCCGTGTACATAATATCACAAGGGTCCATAATATCGCCACCTTGAGAAATAGTGTGCTTATTTTTACTGCAACATACTTTTGGTATGCACTCCTTCACACATCAAATGTACATATCTAGGATATGTTGCAGTAAAAATATCTTTAAGCACACTATTTCTCAAGGTGGCTATATTATGCATCCTGGTGATATTATGTACACGGATGTTAACAGTGACACCTGTGCTGTGCAATAAAAACCAGTAAGAATTACTCAAGAACTCCCCAAATGCAAATATTCACGCACATTTACATGTAATGATAGCTACAATGAGATCCCAAGCGTACATGAGTGTAATATTTACACAATCAACACATCCATGTTGCATATGACAACACATGTGACTGGACACAGCAAACTTTTTTCAAGCTGTTCTGTTTTTTTCTGGTTTAACTATAACAGGATCGATGGTGAACCACACCAGCTTGCTGTCGGACAGAAACATCTCCTGAACAATGGGACAATCCATCTGATCGCTCAGCAACCATCAAAAAACGCTACGGAGTCAGGGGCTGTCATCATCATATCTCTTACGTTTGCTACAGGTACAGTTTAAAAAAAAAGCAATGTATACTGTAAAACGTTTTCTGTTTTATAGTATATAAATAGGTGAGGTAGTGTTCGTTTTCTGATAGTTCACCAAGTTTTTTAAACAAAAATAAACAAATTCAGACGATATGACGATATGCACCCAAGTTACATCGAACCTATATCAGTGCTGTCATCATATATGTCATCATACATTCTCTATGGCTCTTTTTTATCTAGGACAAAACTGTCGAGCCGAAAATATAATGATTCGGCTAGGATCCGGATGGAAACCAATCCGGTTCTCTCGACCCGGGCAATTTCATCCTAGTAAATAAAAGGGCCTTTGTTTGAGGTTGGATGACAAGCTGATGATTCAAGATGTCTGTCATCACATACAGTGCGAGAAATAAAATTTCGCAAAGATATAACATTACGTATTTCTGCTCCTTCCCAACGAAAAGGGGCAACTGTGTCATTTGACATCCGGTACTCACCAAAGATGGGCCGCCAGTTTGTCAACATTTTGTTCAGCCCCACGGCCGCGTTCAAGGGCAACACGGAGGGACTGTGCGGGCTCATGGATGACGATGATGCCAATGACTTTACTGGTCCGGACGGCGCTGTGTACAACGACACTTCTGTATTTGCTGAAACCTGTAAGTATTGCATATGATAAAAAGTTGTACTTATCAGTCATAGTCAAATCTGGAGTAGAACCTGTGAGTTTTAATGGTAGAATATTTTAAAGAAAAAATATTCTACATTTACAGCAATGCAATCATAGCAAACAAACCTACATCTGACGTCTAAAGTACTTACGGATCTGAATATCAAGTAATGCTTAAAACATCCTAATATCACTTGTTGGTCTACTTGTTCATGTAAGGCCATGTTGATTTGATTATATGGATGACATCCGCGCGCGCATGAATGTTCGGCCGTTTCCCAAAACAAGGTTTTCAACCATACTGTAAATCGTGCAAAAACAGTTGCTAAATGATACCATAAGTTGCAAGGAAAACATTTAGAAACGATACCAATGTCGTAGAATGCCAAAATAAAAGGAAAAAAAAACAAAAATGTAGAGAAATGAATTAGAAGAGTAGATTTTTCGCCATAACATATTCTGTGCCATTTGTTCAACCTTCATGACCACGTAGATTTCATAGTGAAAGAAACTTTTTTTTTGCAAAACTTTTTTTATTCGCACGGGCGCATCAGTTTTGGGGTTCCCAAAGGATGTCATCCATATAATCAAATCAACATGGCCTAACATACTTGAATTATTGTTGGTTAATTAAAAGAGCTGTATATCACTTAATTGTCGTGTCGACCCAATTAACAGATCTTAATGTCAACGTCTGTTTAACAGATCCAATGTCTTGTTGGTTTAATCAACAGATCCGGATTATCGTATTGACTTTATGATCAGGTTTGTAAAGATCTAAATGCCATTTATTGATTTTCTAGGGCGTATAAACAAAACCCACCACGGCTCAGGTCTGATGGGGTCCTGGTCATGGAACTCTTCTAACTTCCATCCTGATGACGTCATGGATCCTGCCTACTCCGACCCGAACCATCGTCCTTCTGTCGGCATAGATGGACTGACTCAGGAACAAAAGGAAGTAAGGAATGGGCTGTAGGACTAATTTCACTAGAAATTGATTAAACATTGTTGTAACCTAACTGTTTTTTCAATATAGCTTTAAAACGTCAGTCTCCTGAAACAGAGTGCAACTTATCTATTGTATTTTCGTACCAAAATTAGTGTACAGGAATTTTTTTCATGTATGGTTACTTAGAAGATCAGATGTATAGAGTACAGAAGGCAACACAAAATCCAAGGCTATTCTTGGATTTACAACTCATTCTCCTGGCAAATGCTTAAGCTTTGTTATCCCCTAACAGGTCGATTTTTAGAAAAATAAATTAAGAACGTTTGTTTGCCAAAACAGAATATCAACAGCCTATTATTTGTTCCAACATCGATATACAAGAATATTTCATATGTATTGTTAGTTTGTGTGTCAAGTGCATAGACTACAGAGGCGAACATAACGTCCAAGGCTCTGACATGTGCTCCTTACGTTTCAGAAAGCTGAAGAGATGTGTATCGCTCTCGGGTTGACCGGCACTCTTCTGAATGAATGTATCTTTGACGTGTCAATCACCAACGACACAACCTTCACTGAGCAAGAGGTTTTCAAAAGTAAGATTTGTGATTTTCTTGAATCTAATTATTGATAAAGGAAGGTAGATTATTGCTGGGTGTAATTGGTGTTTAAAGTCACTTAACTTTAATCTCGTTTGTCATTATTACAGTAGATGATAGGTAGTATATAGTATTATTGCCATGTATAGATTCCTAGCACTCTGCATTAGAATACAGCGTACCAGTATGAAATACCCATGTTTTACATACTAGACATCCTCTTGTGCATTTAGCCCATCTGGGCAAGAACATGCAATAAAGATTCATATCATTTCCATCCCTTCCCTTTCCTTTTGATTTGATATCATATCATATCATATCATTATTATCATGGTAGTATACATGTCTGCAGTCAAAAGTCAACTGGTAATTCTAGAAAACGTATAATAATGCACTCATACCATTGCAGGTTGCCCAAACCAGTGTTCCGGTAGGGGTCGCTGTGTTAACGGAAGCTGTGACTGTATAACGGGCTGGTCTGGTGAAGACTGTAACGTTGGAAACTGTACTGACTGCTCCGAGGATCACGGGAGATGTGAGCTGGGGTTCTGTGTGTGCGAGCCCGGATGGGAGGGAGCAGCCTGTGATCAACAAGGTAAAATATGGATAATGTCGTCTGCGTGATGCTCATAGTCCTTTCCTTTCCATCCCTTCCCTTCCCTTTCCGTCCCTTTCTTTTTCTTTCCACCCTTCCCTTTCCTTTTCTTTCCATCCCTTCCCTTTCCTTTTCTTTCCATCCCTTCCCTTTCCTTTTCTTTCCATCCCTTCCCTTTCCTTTTCTTTCCATCCCTTCCCTTCCCTTTCCTTTCCTTTCCTTTCCTTTCCTTTCCTTTCCTTTCCTTTCCATCCCTTCATTTTCCTTCCCTTCCCTTTCCTTTCCGTCCCTTTCCTTTTCTTTCCATCCCTTCCCTTTCCTTTCTTTCCATCCCTTCCCTTTCCTTTTCTCTCCATCCCTTCCCTTTTCTTTCCTTTCCTTCCCTTCCCTTTCCTTTCCTTTGCTTTCCTTTCCTTTCCTTTACTTTTACTGTATTTTACATTATTGTACTTCACTGCAGTTTACTTTTGAGTGCATGTTACAAAAAGGTAGTATCAGGCTTTGTTTCTACATAGCATTAATTAACGCCTAGTTTAAATACTGCACATGTTAAAAGCTTGTTGAATTGTACTTGGTCCAAAATACCCATCAGTATCATTAATTATTCAGTATCATTAACAGTATCAAAAGGTATAGTCAGCAAGTTAAGCATTACTTTATAATCACGTTTAAAATTCTTCAGGCTCAAATCGTCTCGCTGTTTTTTTTTATCAGCAAATATCTGAAAATGACATGTTTTGAATTTCTATTTGTTGTTAATCGATCATGTAGCGACATGTGATGCCGTCAATAACTGCACCAGCGCGGATCACGGGATCTGTGTAACCACAGATGTATGCAGGTGTGAACCAGGCTACATCGGTAAGAAAAACCTACTGTTGTATACAAGATGTCCCTGTTGTATACAACTGCCTTACAACTACTTGAGTATTGAATTAACATTCCAAACCGTCACAAAACCCAATTATTTATATGTATTGAACGGAATGGCATATCGAGAATCGTTCATTACATATTGGTACTGTATTTATCCCAATGTACCAAGTTTTACCAAGTTTTAGACATTGGTTTTTATATAGTATACGAACACAGATGAACTTTGATGCTAAGGCATAAAACATACCATAAGTCTTTACGGTTTATTAAAGACTGACCATCTGCCGTTATAAAAATCATGATAGGGTCGTCCGCTAGAAATTATTTGTAGATAGCGCTGCGCGGTGTATCCTGGGATATACCAATATGTTGACGTCTTTGGACAGGGGTTTCACCTAGTTGCTACGTAAAAAAAACTTTATCAATCATTAATATTTATATCACCTAGGTACCAACTGCAGCAATGTTCCTACGTGCGGAAATGTTGCTAACTGCACAGACCACGGAGTCTGTGTGGACTACGACACCTGTTTGTGTGATGAACAGTGGGCAGGAGACATGTGTGACCAGTTCTCATGTGCAGCGTTGGATTACTGTTCTGGTAAGCTAATGTCCTGTCTTTCTTTTTTCTTCATTTTTCATTTTAGTAACTGACAAAAATTTGTAGACGCTACTTGAAACGTCTGACAGTTTTCAAAATCTGTACAGTTCTTACACAACAATCCCTTGTGTATCTTATCACCTTGGATGTAGGTATCGTGGTTAACTTTATTTATTACTTACAGTGAGAAAAAAATAATTTGTATTTGCCATGTTGCATGCAGGACGTGGTCGTTGTGTGGACATAGACGTCTGCCACTGTGACCAGGGCTGGACCGGCAGCTCCTGTGTCACACCGGACTGTCCTGCAGTCAACCAGTGTTCCCGCCAAGGGGACTGTGTTGGTCCCAACATCTGCCAGTGTTACAGCGAATATCAAGGTCTGGACTGCAGTGAAGCCCTGAGCTGCCCTGAATTGCAAGAATGCAATGAAAATGGGGCCTGCTTCAATAATTCTGAAGGACAAAATGAATGTCTGTAAGTCTTCCTAAAACCATTTTTTAATCTGTAATCTGTTATAGAAGTTTGAATTTCAAAGTGTTTCATTTTGTTGTTGCATCTTAAAATGCCCCATCTGCATGTCCTATTTAGATCTTTTGTATCGTCTTTCTCACAATCAAGATTTCTTTTGTTACATCTATGTTGCAGTTGCTTCCCAGGGTTCAGAGGTGCAAGTTGTGATCACCCAGACTGTACAGAACAGAATAACTGCACGAACCATGGCAGCTGCATAGAGCCTAACCTGTGTCAGTGTGGCAGCGGGTACACCGGACATGACTGTGCCAACTTCTCTTGCGAAGCATTGCAGTATTGTTTTGGTGAGTACTGTTAAACTGCAAGTGTGGGAAAATTTACTGAAAATGTATCATTACAATTCAATCAATACTTACCACACTAAAGCATATTGGATTATATTAGGATATACACAAAAGCTGTGCATTGTTATCAACAAGAGAAGTATCCTCCCAATTATAAAAGATCTTAGATCCATAGTTAAAAAAAGATGGCAAATAAAATAAGAATTCCTTGCGCAACTCGATAAACTATGTGTTATAAGCTCCATCAGTATTTACACATACAACACTAAAAGAAGTTGAGCCTGTAAATATTAGTATACTGTAAATATAGTAAAATGTTACTGTTAGTGTATCACTGTTACTGATTTACTGTGCTTTATCACCATTACTTGTACATGACTTGTTATGAGATGAATGGATGTACAGCGTATAATTAAGATATTTCATTTGATTGTTATCAAGAATATCATATCAATCGTTGACACAGGTCATGGAAGCTGTGTGAGGTTCGACACATGTATCTGCGATCCTGGCTGGTCAGGCGGTTCCTGTAACGTTGCGATCTGCAGCAGGAAAGCTGACTGCTCCGGCCAAGGCACGTGTGTTGCCCCAAACACCTGCGAATGTTTCCCTGGGTTTGAAGGAGAGAACTGCAGCGAAGTGAACTTACCTAATGAACACCCTCCCATATTCCAGAAGGACAGATATGATGCCACAATTACCGAAAACCTGCCCATTGGTTCGCCTATACTTACAGTGTTTGCAAATGATAGCGACATTGGTGGAAATGGTGAAGTTAGGTACAGGCTTCTCCCAACAGGTTCGGATGATGAAAACTTTGCAGTGCACCAGACTTCAGGGGTCATAACTTCAGTCGTTGAGTTTGACTTTGACTCGTTGGAGCGCGCGTCATTCAGTCTCATCGTCGAAGCATTTGACCAAGGGGTGCCGATAATGACGGGAACAGCCACGGTAATGATAAACATAACAGACCAGAATGACAACAAACCTGTCATCAACATTCCTCCTGACACCGAGTATAACCTTCAGTCCAACACCCCGATCGGCTTCCACGTGGCTACTGTCCAAGCTTCTGATGCTGACAGGTCTGATAATAACTCCAAAATCACGTACGGAATCACAAGTGTCAGCCGCTTCGTTTCTATAGACGCCACAAATGGTAGTGTTACCGTCAGCAGCGCCTTGGAAAGTGGGAACTACGTGGTGAAGGTCGGTGCGTCAGATCACGGTTCACCGCCCCAAACAGATGAGGTAACTCTCCGTATGATCGTGACCAAAGTAAGCACAAATACAGCTCCGCGGTGCCCGGTAGATGAAACTCTTGAGATCTCTTCTCGCAATGTTACAAGAGGATCGACAATCGCAACCATAGAAGCAGAAGACCCCAACAACGGTCCAAACGGTGAACTTTCCTACAGTTTAAAGTCCCAAACAGGAGAACTCGCAAGCATATTCAGGATTGACCCACCAACTGGTAGGATCTATGTTATAACTACTGAGGTGCCACAATTTGACGGCAATTCATCAGCCGTTTCAATGACAATAGAAGCCAGAGATAACGCTGTGAATTCAATGGCCTGTGAAACAAATGTCGTTGTAATAATAACCGCACCATTAAAAACCACATCTGAGCCAAAAACGACACATGTATCTACCACTGAAACACCACAGTTAGCCATTACAACAGAGGGCAACGATCGCTCCACCGCACTCATAACATCAGAAAGAGCAACGACAACCAACGAGTTTGAAACAGCAACACCTTTCAACGAATCTACCATCGGTTCTACAACACAGTCGGATATTACAACACAGCTGGACAGTACAACACAGCTGGACAATACAACACAGCTGAACAATACAACACAGCTGGACAATACAACACAGCTGAACAATACAACACAGCTGAACAATACAACACAGCTGGACAATACAACACAGCTGGACAATACAACACAGCTGGACAATACAACACAGCTAAACAATACAACACAGCTGAACAGTACAACACCGTTGAGTGTTACGACCAGTATGACAGAGGGCCTCCACAGCTCTACAGACATCACTGCAACAGAAGGAGCAAGTACAACCGAGGAGCATGAAATAACAGCACCTTTCGACAGATCCAGCACCGTTTCTACAACACAGCTGGAGACTACAACGCAGCTAGACACTACAACACAGCTAGACATTACAACAAAGGTGAGCGTTACAACAGAGGGCTTTGTCAGCACTGCCGCTCTCCCAACAACAGAAGTAGCGACTACAACAGAGGAGAACGAAGTAGCTACAACCGGTTCTAGAACACAAGGAGGCATTACAACACAGCTACAGACTACAACAAAGGGCTTCGACAGTTTTGCCACTCCCCAAACAACAGAAAGAGTAACTGCAACCGACGGCGAAGTAACGGCACCATTCTACAGGTCTACTACCAGTGTGACAACACCAAAAGACACTACAGCACAGCTTGACATTACAACAAAGCTACACACTACAGCAAAGGGTTTTGACATCGCTACCACTCTTCTAACAAAAGAAGTGACTACAACAGAAGACTACAAAGTAACGACACCTTTCCACAGGTCTACAACACAGGTAGACACTACAACAAAGGACTTGGAAAGCTCTACCACTCTTTCAACAACGGAAATAGTGACTACAACAAAAGAGAATGAAATAACGACACATTTTGACGGAGATACTACGGATGCTACAAAACAGATACACATTGGGTCTACCGTCCTTCCTACAACAGAAAGAGCAAATACACAAGGAGGATATGAAACAACGACGCATAACGACATGTCTACTACTGACTCTACAACACAGCAAGACATTACAACAATGAAAACCGAAAGTTCAACCGCCCCTCTTCCAACGGAAAAGTATGAGAGTAGCACCTCATTGAGAACAGCAACCGAAGGTAAGGAATATTCGTTACAATTTTTAATAATAAGATATTACATATTTTACAAGGCTTAAGGTAAAATATGTATCGTAGCTTGGAAATGCCATGTTTTTTTTACATTTTCGTTTCATCACAGACCACCCTATAGTGGAGGCACATTTGTTCAGAGGCGTCGTGAGGATAGTGAATCGTATTTGGACGGAAGAACTGCGGAATATATCATCTGAAGAGTTTAAGACTTTGGCTGCAGAAGTCCAGCAAGGGGTAAGTACAAAACAAAATAATTAAATAGATTTAAGAGAATATCAACAGACTTCATTTTGTTTCGTCTTGCTTAGTATTTCTAAGTTTTCTTTACATTTCTTTCTTTGTCTTTTTTCATTGTACATTCCTTTCTTTGTATTTTTTTCTTTTTCATTTCTTTCTTTCTCTCTTTCTTTCTTTCTTCCTTTCTTTCTTTGGTTTATTCTTTCCAATATACATGGAGATCTAGTTAAAATTTAAGTTGTCCTTTCTTTTCCTTAGCTGGATGGTGTGTTCAGCAACAGCAACCTCTCGGATGCATACGGCTCTGTTCAGGTCATCCGCTTTTCGTAAGGTTTCCCGTATTTAATTTTTTCGTGTCACAAAACTGTCACATGATTTAGTCACTATACAGAGGAACGTTGACGTTGTCATTTCATTCTCAATTGATGTTTTCTCGATGTTTAATTCGAAATTGCCATCTCATTAATTGTATTCATTTTTGACGTCTATGTTTACATTTTCCACCATCCTCTTTCAGTCCCGGAAGTATAAATGCAGACTTCATACTGCGTTTTAACTCATCCACACGCATTACCAGCGGTACCGTCCTGACTGTGCTTTCAGGGGTAACAAACATCGGTAGTCTGCAGATAGATGAAACTGCCACCAGCATCACAGGTATTTTAATGTTTATCATAGAGACTTCAGACTGTTCATCAGATATCATCATTGTATAACGCGTTTCTTGCGTTCTGTCCATATACATTTAGTTTTAGGTTTTGCAGCTTCAATTTTGACATTTAAATTAATTTTAAATAAAATGAAACCAAATAGTGAATGAAAAAAATATCATACGCATACCACTGGATTGAATATTGGTTATAACAAAACGTAATACAGAAAACCTTGCATACATTGTTAAGCATATATACATTGTTAAGTAATTACAACCAGTTGAATTCGATTAATGCAGGCAACATGAAAAAGAACCTGCCCAACGGCCTCAAGTCCACTGATATTTTTGTCCCAAATAAGGCAACTTAAATACAGCAAAATATGTATTAATGTTAATGTTTTATCTTTCACAAAGATGTTAAAACACATGGTTACTTCTTAATGCATATTTCTTCCAGAGTTCGAAGCAGATGAAGAGATGAGCAATCTTGGTGAGTGCATCTGTTACAGTTATCATTAATTTTATTATTATTAGTGTACGATGTTTTTGGATGTTTAGTAAAAATTGCATCAGAATTTTGTCGGTTGCAGACGATATTTGTTTCCAATGTTTAGACAGGATATCATCCTTATCAAGATGAATACGACCTTAATTTAAAAGAGACAGTGTTTCAAAGTGCCATGCATAATTACTTACGGGTTTTGGGTAAAAGGGTTACGTTCTAATTGTGCAGACGTACCGATAGTGGTCACAGTCGTAAGTTAGGAATTCAGCTAATCAGTGTAACAGCTGAAGAGTTCATCTGAGACGAAGTACGTTAGAAGAAGGTGAGGAGTTAACAAATGCGATACAAGTCACCAATTGCACTCTATGATATGACGGATGCGTTAATGTGACGAATAGTTGAATGATGTACGTCGATTTCACATGATACATTTCTGCTGTCGGAGTTGTCTGATTGTGGTTATAATAATTGGCCAATATACGAACATGTTATGATCATTGACCAATATACGAACAGGTTATAATCATTGAGCAATATACGAACAGATTATAATCATTGGCCAATATACAAACAGGTTATAGTCATTGACAAATATACAAACAAGTTTAAACCATTGACCAAATTGAATATACAAACAGATTATAATCATTGAGCAACATGCAAACATGCAGTTGATAACCATTGACCAATATGCGAACACGTTATAATCATGACCAATATACAAGCATACATGCTTTGATATATGTAACCTCTCATACATCGCATGCATACACGTCACGTATCTGAAGTGCGGTTTTCAGACAGTTAATACTTTAAAAAACATTCAAACTAGAAAGGATGGTCTTTGCGTTGGAGCAAATTCAGCATGAATTCACCACATTTCACGACAAGGCAGGGAAAGAAGGAGAAATACAAGGGAAACAATTCTTTACATTGATAGGTGGTGAAGTCATAAAAACTCGTTTTGCCCTACATTTTTCAGACCCTGGGTACATCATACTCATCTGTGTTGGCGTTGCCTTCGTGCTTACAGCTGTTGTGGTGCTGGTGTTTTGCTACGTTTCAAAGGTAAGAAAACAGTCGCAAAATCACAAGTAGTTTACAACACACACACACACACACACACACACACACACACACACACACACACACACACACACACACACACACACACACACACACACACACACACACACACACACACACACACACACACACACACTCGTAACCATATACGCACACACATACCCATGCGCACACACACACACACACATACACACACACTCGTACCCATATACGCACAAACACACCCATGCACACACATACACACACACATACACACACACACTCATACCCATATACACACACACATACCCATGCACACACACACACACACTCATACTCATTTACGCACACACATACCCATACACCCACACACACACACACACTCATACCCATATACGCACACACATACCCCCCCCACACACACACACTCATACAAACAGCAACAACTGTAGCAAAAACAGGATTTACGTCAAAACATAAGTAAGTGGATGTGATTTATTAACAAAAGCTGCTTGCCATATCCTCTTATCTGGGTGCCATGCCTTAACCGACACAACAGCTTCCTTTGCATAAATAAAATGTCATAAATTTGTGTAAAGCAAAACGTACAAGAGATATAAACAATGCCCATATTGTATTCCACTTAAAACTATTAGTAATGACCGACATCACATTTCTCTGCCATTTATGGACTGCATGCCATTTAAACTGTCACATATACAAATAGTGTCACATAGCAAAACGTACAAGAGATATAAACAATGCCCATATTGTATTCCACTTAAAACTATTAGTAAAGACCGACATCACATTTTTCTGCCATTTATGGACTGCATGCCATTTAAACTGTATCACATATAACATGGGATAAATGACAAAAATCTCTTTTTTTTTCTGACACTGACAGAGACGCGCACGTCGTGGTAAGTACGCGTTGCCCGGGGAAGATAATCAGCTTCCTGAGAACACACGGTGGAACATGCCGTTTCCACGAGCGAAGAACTCCCAAGAGTCCCAGAGACAGACGTACCAGAACCCAGTCTACAATATTAATATCAACGATTGATATTGAAGATGCAATTGAAAAATATTTGGCAAACGTAACAATGGAGTAAAGTTAAAAGATTGTAGCATTTCTTGAGTTGTGTTTACTGTATTTCTATAATTACCTTGGATTTTTTAATTACGGATTCTATGGTTAAGTGTGTATCCTAATTATAGCTATTTCAAATGTTTATTTATGATATATTACTGCCTAATATGTAACAATTTGATCTCTCACAAAGACTTTGAAAAGTACTTTTTTTTCTTTATAGTGAAGTCATCATTGTCTAAAAATAATCTTGTAAACTGTAACAATCTAGCTAGCAGACTGCATGTGATCCATCTAGTTTTGTTTGTAGTTGTGGGTTGAAAGTGAGATTACTATACTGGTTATATAATTTGTATAATAATAATTATATAATCCGAATTTAAAATTTGTAAATAATCAGGATTAAACAGTTGACTGGATGATAAAACGATTGTAAATATTCTGTACAAATCATTACCTAAACAAGGCTTTTCATAAGTCTATTTGAACACGTTTATTTACCTTACGTTAAACTTGATGTTAAAGGAACAAGATAACAAGTCTGTGGCAAACAGGGTTACTGTGTGCAAAATGGTGAAACCAACTTTAAATGAATGCAAATAGTTCTTTATCATGCTATGTCTTTAATTCGTCCTTGGTGTCTTGTTGATGCTGAATGTTTCTACGCGATAGTTACCGAGATAATTATAAAATGGATCCCATATTTATCTCACAAGGCCAAATGAGGTAACTTTGTAAGTCCAGTGTGCTCTCATACATGGATCCAACACTATAGCGTAGTTTTTACGGCCTTTTTCGTTTTTACAATATCCAAGTATACCTTTTAGTGACTACCGACAGTATGAAATAGTCTAAGACTATATCTACTTAGCTGGGCAATATTCAAGACAGCACTGTTTAGATGGACGAAAATGGTAACTGTTAAATATAAATAAAGCCCTAAAAAGTACCTAATACAATTCAAAATAAAAGTTGACCTTTGCTTATAGGGAGTTGAATTTTCTACGGATTTATGCTTCTATAGTATTGGCCGGAATTTATCTAATTTTCTTGAGGAAAGGAAATATTGTTTCTTATGAAAGGCCAAAAAAAACACAAAAACTTTGGTGCTCAAGGCCCCCCCCCCCTGCCTTACATAGACCTGACTCATGATTGTTATCTCGTCGTCCCTGTGGATAAGCCAAATTCAGTTTTCCATCACGCTAAAGGTGTTAAGTTGAATATTTTAAGGCTCTTACGTCCGGATTAGAGCCGCATTGGGACCAAGAGCGCACTCCACATTTCTTGTGATATAATCATCTTACCCATGCTTCACTCCTAAGGCCACAGCAAGTGATTTTTAGGGATGGCATCAGCGCGCACATTGATTTTCGCCTGATTAAAAAAAAAAAGAAATTTTGTTGCCTTCTGACAGTGGTCAACATGCCTAAAATGGGCAAAGATGTCTGCTGCCATGCCGGAAGGTGGATGGCAGATAAATAAGAAGAGATAACACAACAAAAGGCTCGGAATTAATGTTTTGCTTCTTACTTTGTGTATATGTGATGATCCCAATGAATAAAACCCATTTGTAAAATGATCGAGTCAACATTCTAAAATGTAGGAACCTTGTTTTTTTCGGCCCGCCTTGTTTTTTTTTTTTCGCCCGCTCGCATTAGATCGCGGAGGATATCATCCATAAAATTTACTTGCTAATACTTATTGATAGCACTTAGCATGCTGTAGACAGGGAAAAGCTGATTATAGAGAAAGAAGAAATGAAAAATGCAATATGATTATCATATCACATCTTTATAAAGTCAATTTACGGTATTTTACCACAACAACAATCGATGTCATGCGAATTCTGAACTTGATTTTTTTATTCTAATCGAATCAAGTGTCCCTGAAAACAGGCACTTTGTAGACAGGGAAAAGCTAATTATAGAGAAAAGAACTTCAATATAATTATCATATCACATCTTTATAAAGTCAATTTAAGGTATGTTACGAACAACAATCGATGCCATGCGAATTCTGAACTTGATTTTTGATTCTAATCGAATCAAGTGTCCCTGAACCGCAGGCACTTTGTAACACATTACTCAGCGGCAGTGATACTAATGTCGTTTGTTAGGGTGGGGTGTGAGGGGAATGTATATTGATGAACGGATTTTCACCATTACGTGCACCAAAGGAACATTCGGTCTCAGATTACATACAAGTCAGATGAATTGAGCACTGATGATCTCCCTACTTTAGCACACGTTATAACGGTACACCGGTCAAGGTGTCACCGCTCCACCAGTCTGATGACATAACCAACAGGCGCCTGCCGTATCCCCGCCGACTGACAACGTCACTATAGAGTAGGTACCTCTTTGCTCTTCTTTTTGCCACTATAAGTAAACCTTGTCAGGTTTGTCTTACTATCATGTAGTTAGCATTGTGTTTATATCATTCTTGTAAATAATGACGGCATTTGCCTTCCAACTCCCAATCAATTTCCGCGGATTTTATATTTTAAAGACCAATAAATGACACCCAAAAAATTCTGTAAAATACATAACATATGCAAAATCATACATAGAATTTTAATTCTATGTATCATTAAAAGTCAGATGAAGTTGGTTTCAAAATCATGATGACTGAGAAATTGAGTTTGTACAGCCTTCCAAAGGTCAATTGATGGAGACCCTCTAGCAAGCTTCCCGATCGCCCTCCTTGAGCATCTCTATTTGCACCTCTATGTTTAATTTTTGCATTTCTGTGCCTTTTCCTGAGCTGACATCACGGGGTGACATCAGCTCAGGAAGAAATACAGAAATGCAAATTAAAAAGGTAGAGATGCAAATTGTTTGCCAGGACTGGCTTGTGCTGACTTTCCCGATGCGGGGCATTAAAATTTTGAACATAACAGGAGAAACGTGTATATTTATCATAACTGTGTCTGTTGGCCAGGTAATACTAGTTTTGTCAAGTTCAATCGGGTAAGGTCATATTTTGGTGTCAGGAGCAATTTAAGGTTCCTCTGTTTGTATTTGTTACAGAATAATCCTGTCAATAGTAAATCATTTCCCAAAATGAACAACAAAACCCTGTCATTAGTCCATTTTTTCAATCAGGATCTCTTTAATTCATCATTCAGACGCCAAAATTTGCCGGTATCTTTTTGTAACTAGACGTTACTTATACCTGGACATGTATTGATAACCTAAAACGACCGGCAAGATCTACCGAGTTTAGCCAATTTGTAGCATTTGCACCTTGTATAATTAGTTGTAAATGTCAACGCAAGGTATAGTTCAGACGTAATGAATGGGGTTTTGTAGATATATGCCCAAGGTATCCCCACATCAAATTTCAAGTCATTTGGTTTTATTACCAAGCTCCAGATCCTAAAATGTATATCTAATGCCTAAAAATGCCCCCAAAAAAACAAACAACAATTAAAAAAAATAAAAAGACAGTATACCGCTACTTTACCTCCATGCCCAATTTCATGTCATTTGGAAAAATGTAAAAAATGAAGAAATTGAATCCGTTTAACGGAATGACAGGAGTAAAAGAAGAAACATGTGGAAAAACAATATGACTTTACTACTCAGTGGTGGAGCCATAAAAACTTTGGAATACACCACAGGGCCCTTACGTAAGGGTCTGTATAATACATTTCGTGTCAATATATCGCTTCAATTCTACGATTCTACGATGTTTATTTCTGTAATTGACTGTTGTAATGCAGTTATTTAGTGTTAGGTAACTATGTTAGATTGTTATTAGTTGTAATTTTGGAAGTTTGTACACCTATTCTAACCCTTTCCCCAGTGTTGGCTGCATCACAGTCTTGCATAAGCTTAATTAGCTTAAAGCTTCAGACCTGGCTCACTTATTTTATTGTATGTATTTTTACGTGCACATGTTGAAGAAAAATGTCAGATAAACATCATATCAAGGCAAATTACTTCTTTGGGGGGTAGTATAAAGTTACTTTACTTATTTATTGCTCATCATTTTACAAATGTACAACAGCAGGGGGAGCAGAAGCGCATTCCCCTGAATTAGGTACAATTTGTCACATTATTTGAAAAACAGCATTCACATTGAAAAATAATACATCAAAACTAACATATATACAAAAGACACATATAAAAATTATTTACAACATATATGCACAAAGTTGCTTGGTCAGGCTATGGAAAGTCCAGTGTAGGTACAGTCCAGTCCAGTGTACTTGAACCCCTTGGCAGTTTCTGGTGATGAAAAATATGAAATTTTGACCTTTAATCGATGTCAATTTTAATTGGCTTATTTCCAATATTTGATTTATGGCCTTAACAATTTAGAATTGAATTTAGAATGAGATAAAGTCAATCCATATAGATGTGCATTAACATCATGTTTTATTGGTCTGAGGATCTTTAAATTATTAATAAGGCTATGTTGATTTGATTATATGGATGACATCCACGTGCGAGTTAATTTTTGTCCGTTTCTAAAAAAAGAGGTTTAGGACCGCATTGTAAATCGTAAAGAGTAGCTGTAAAATTAGCAAATATATGCCGTAATAAATTTAAAAAAAATATAACAATTATGTTTACATTACATTTATGATACGTATGTCACAGAATTCCAAAATCCATTAAAAAGGACAAGAAAAATTGTGCAAGAGTGAAAATGAAGAGTCTTTTATCCACCATGCGAATTAAATATTTCTTTGTGTTCAGTCACTGTATCCATGTGTGAATTTCTAGATTTATGTCTTTAATAAGGGCTTATGATGAGACCATGCAGAGTACTAGAGTACAAGTAACCACTACAATATTTGTGAATAGCTCAATTACATTGAGGAACCATATGTAATTTCCCCATTCATTCATCCATTCATTTTATGACTAATTAATGAGAGAAATTCTAGTAAATGATCAAGAGTAAATCTATAGAATCTGTCCCCTCAAGTGGCCGATGATACAAGTAGAAGTATATTAAGTAGTAAGTAATAAGTAAATAAATAGCTTAGGGACATTTTCATACTAAGACATCAAAACAGTAATCAGGCAGAACTTACAAAGTAAAAATTCAAGTAGGTAGACATGAATTTAGTTTTAAACCATGTCTTAATAATTTTATGACCAGACGATTTTACTGAGTACACTTACAGTAATCATGAGCACGAGTCTACACATAATTCTCCGATGACTATGAAGACATTACTAAGTATACGTAAGAAACAATGGGTGTATTTCTAGATTCAGGTATGTCAAATGGCTGACAAGACATTGCTTATTATTAAGTAACCATTGCTTCACAGTGGTATAAATGTTTTTTAATATACAGTCAAAATTCTGCTTTGCATTTTGAAAAATACTTTCTACAACTACACAATTGCATATATACTTAAATTGCACGTTTTACGTTTTACGCACTCTACAATATACCTAAATGTAAATTATGGAGTCAGTGGTAAACAAACGAGCTCTGTTAAAGTGTTTTGAAACACCATAGAACCACAGACTTTATTTTTCAGTCTGAAAAATTTGCAGGTTGCTTAATTTTTTTTCTGGTATACTGCATATGGGTATTTCTAACACTACTTCATTTCTCGACTCTAAACCCTCACATGACAATGGACTGTGCACAATTAATTAGCCTTGTGTGAATGTTTAGACTCAGGCCTCTCTTATTACTAACGAGATCTTACTAAATCAACTAAGTAACTGTAGACGGATGTTAAGTGAAGGTTAACATTAATAAACATAATTTATTCAAATCTTGACCTTAGTTACTATTTGCATAATTTATTAGAAAGTGCTAAAATGGTTTAAGATAAGGCTGTCATAGGGTGAATAATCCACCCGATACAATCCATGCAAATGAAACTTTTATTAGCGAAGTGAATGAATAAGTATAGTGTATAAATTGTCCACAGAAATGGGTTAACATCATTAAGCAAAGGTCATGTAACTGTTGTTTCTAAATTCAGACCTTAATAGAGACCATACTGTTAATAATTCTTACAAATTAATGATTATTGGTGTATTTGTATACCCAGGTCTCTTATGACTAACGACAACCTTACTAAATAAAAGTTGATAGTAGTTGTACAGTCCAAGATTATGGTAAGATAACGGTTTAATCCTGTTTTCAAAACAAGTTTTGTTTCAATCGTACCAAAAATAGTTTCCGGGAGTTAACATTTAACAAATGTACAAGTCTAGATCTCTACGCCATCTGAAGATCCTCCTAAGGGTCGCCTCCAAGAGATTTAAAGTTTCCTCTTGCAAATGAAGGGATATTCAGCGGTACACGATTGGTCCGACCACTTTCCTCTCTCGGTTTTTCCGAAATGGAAAATCCAGGTCTTTGTCTGTTGGAATACAAACTTATTTGTTAGTATTAAAAAAAAAATTAAAAAATGGTAGCATGAGCTGTATCGATTACATCGTTACAAAATTACGGACCTAAAAGAAAAATAATACTAAATGGTTGCATTGATAAAGTGAGGTACTCAATAAAGTGTGAGAATTAAGAGAGAGGTCAGAGATTTTGATGAATGAATTAAAAAAAATTGTGTAATAAACTTACATGGATATAAAAGCCAATCATACTGTTCTTAAGCCCTTCACTCTCACCGTTACACCATAGCAATCACTGAGGGACGCTTTCGTCACTCTACTTTTGTGAATATGCTGCGCTACACGGTTTTTAATTTGTTCCGCGTGTAACCAAAAAGAACGTCATTTTTATTAATGGATAAAACACAATTTTCTGAACAGTGTTTAGGGACTCAAAAAAAGAACATATTACAGACTACATATTGCTAGGATCCACGCGGACCCCGGGGTTATTATTTAGAGTGAACGTAAAACGTTTAAGTATCTCCAAAAAATATAATAATCTTTATCATTGTTTTTTTAAACCTTGAATATTAGTTGAAGACAAAAAAAAAGATGAACGGACCTTGGTGTAGAGGCCAGCACAATTCACATCTTTGTCAAAGAGCTCCATAAAACTTTCGTTGTCAGGTTCATCACGATGCCAGTTATTATAGGTCAGTCTAGATCCATCTACCCAGAACCACCCAGTGTATTTCTCTCTAAGTCCCATCCAGACTGTTCTTTCTCCGACTGCAATAAAAACGTCTTTTGACTTAATTCATATAATTTACATACTGTCCAGAGTTTTTTTAGTATTCTTGTACAATATGGGTAGTCGTTGTCGTTATCGGGACCAAACCCACATCAATTATTCATGACAGGAAAAACTATCTGTCACCAAAAAGTCAAGACCATAGTATGTTCAGGACAAAAGATACAAAAGCCAGAAGTCCTGCTGCAGTACCAGAAGGCCTATATTTGACCTTGACCTTTGTCTCCCTAATACTTACCAACATACCAAATATCATCACAAGCCATAAATGCGTTCTGAAGTTATGCTGACCACAACGTTGAGCAAAAACACAGACACACAGACAGACATACCAAAAACAATACCTACATTTTTCGGACCTAAAAATAAAACGTGCGTCAACACGAACATAACGGAACACGACATGCCCAATAACATACAAATACAACGAAGAGAACCATAACTTTAGCTTCGAGCACATTTCAGAACGGCCTACAATACCCTTCTATATATTTATATGTGCGACTAAACAGCTTTTTTTTTAATTAACGAGCAACCCTAACATAATCCTGAAGGAACCCCTTCCCCTACTCAAAACAATGTTATTTTAGGCCAGTCTCTAGTGCCTTTTAAATGCTGTGGTGCTCCTGAAATATTACATTGACACGAAAACAGCTACGGTAAAGAAAAAAAGGGAATCATCACGGGGTAGCCTGCAAACGACGTATAACATACATGCCGATTAAACAAAGGGAACCGTGTGCTTTTAGCTGTGAACGTTAACGAAAAACCAAATGATCACAATATCTACTTTACGGAGTAATAAAAAGTGAAACCCTAAAAATAGTTACAGACTAGACCCTAGATATGTGGATAGACCTACTTATTGTAAATGGCATTAAAGTGTGTTGTACCTACCTTTAGTGATGAGACCATTGATGAAGTTGTTCTCTTTAGCGTTTGTGATAGATAAGAGGTGTGCGTCGCGATGTTTACATCGGGTCTTTGCGGTATACCAATCGGTCTTTCTTCCAAACAACGTGTAGCAGTGGTTTCCGTACATGTGCCAACCAGAGGGGCATCGTATGGCTAAGAAAGGCAATTAAAAGCAACGTTTTCGTAAATAGGAGGCTTTCCCATTAAACATTGTTAATTAGTACGCTGTTATTTTCCATTTGTTCTGCTTCTTCGCGCCTGTCCATATTACCTGTCATGTATTATCTATCTGTTGTTGACATTGTGTTATTTACGGTCCAATTATGGAGTTTGTTGTCATTATTTTCTTCTTATTATTGTCTCCCCTGTTGTTGCCTATTTAGCTGATTTACATATATATATATTATTGACTTTGGTTGCTATTATTTCAAGTTTCATCTTACTGTATATTCATATTGTTCTGTCATCTGTATTATAGTAGATCAAGTACTATTATTTCGAGTTTTTTTTTCCTGCTGTTATCCTTGTTTTATCTCGATTGTATTTTTGGATCCGTGGATTATTTCTCTGTTACCATCACGTTATTACTTTTTGCTTTGTTCATGTCTTGTCTGTACATGTTTTTGTATTTCAAAATACCAATAAAAAAGTGAGCAACGTATATTCTGGCAATTTTCTTGTAAACAGTCGCCGCCTTTCAGAATAGTCGTCGCCTTTCAGAACGGTCGTCGCCTTTCGATAGTGTTTGTGAATAAAAGAAAGATCACAAATCAAGCTCGGATTCGAACCCGGGTAAAAGTCGCAGCTCTTAAATCCTTTATTTATAGATAAATTTCTTATAGTTCCTACCCCAAATGAACATCATTAAAAAATAATTGTCAGTATCGAATCCTTACCTATTCCCTAACCCTCTATGTCTCTAAACAACACAGTGTAACTCGGTTGGGTTAAGGCAGCCTATGGCATACTATGAGTAGTATTTCATACATATGCCTGTAACTTTTGATAGCTTGGTCGCACCACAACTAAACTTCACACAGTTCTAGTAGTACTTGAAACACATTGAATAAAGGTTATTTTATTTTTACTACTTCTGAATTTTTGGGTTAAAAATCAACATCTTGGTTATAAAAAAGCTGTTAACTTCATGGCTTTACGCGCAAGCGGTAACAACACCTTTCATCATGATATTTGACAAGTAGAAAGCCAACCCCCTATTTATTATTTTTGTCCGAGGCTATTTTGTTTTAAATGACAGTTACATTGTTTTTTTGGGCCAAAAACGACAGAAACAGCTATTTTTCTGTCATTTTTCGTTAAAAAATCGCCACAGTTAAAAAATTTCGACTTATATGCAAAATAGCCTCGGACAATTTTGTTTAAAAAGTGATAATACGTAAACATGGATTACTCTAAGGATGAATTTTGTTGTTTTCAGCTGCGCGTAAAGCCGTTTAAGTCATACTCCGTGAATAAAATGCGTAACAACGCGGGTTTACAGGGAAAACATACAAATGACCGCCGGTAACCCCGAATTCGAACACGCGTTCTATTCGAATGACGTCATATCGAACATGGTGGAACATGATTTGGGTTCGAAACATGTATGTGGCAATCGTGCAGACACACGTCCGAACTCGAACATGAATATCAGCCTAGGCCGCCTTAACCCAACCGAGAAATTGACCGTTCTGCGATAGATTTGACCGTTTCAAAAGGCGACGACCGATGAGATGGCGAATTAGTCAGGCATCAGCTGTGAGCATCTTTTTGTGTCAAATACCCCCCAAATAAGCGTGGAACTAGTAGAAACCTATGATTTTTAAGGGCAAAAATGATCTGGGGCTAAAAGACCCAAAAACCAAAAGGAAATTTGGTGTATATCCCGAAGTCAGCAATATAACTACTCCCTGTATAAAGTGCCATAAGGTAAAACCCTGCTTAAGTTGTTGAAATCCATGCCGATTCTGTAATAACAAATTAGCCCCCAAATAATATCATAGTCCTAACAATAATATAATTAGAAATATACAACTTTTGTAACAAATGTTCGTATCAAATATACATATTATTCCTGCCCGGATAAGCTGCACGTTTTAGAATGAGCCTTGTGTTTCTTTTGTACATGTGGGTGCTAACACACATTCAATGTTAACAATAATTTGTGATAGTCTTATACATTTCTTTAAAAAAATTTAAAATGTCCACAGACGTTGTACGTCGTTGACGTATTTAGCTCCATTCAAGGTACCTTGATCAAAGTGATTTTTTGGACGGAGTTTGTATGATGTATGTAACGAATGATACAGGCCCCTACGTAAGTCCCCTGTCGTGTACTTAACCCTATCTAGACCGGGGGGGGGGGGCTAAAAGTGCCCGCGGCAACTTTGATGTCACGTAGCGTCTGAACGGCAAAAGCTAGAACCGCCAAACTTGGTGACTTTTCCTAAAATATTGTTGGCAACAAATCTGTATCAGTGGAATAAGATTATGATTTTTCTTGTTGCCATGGCAACGGGTTTCTGTCAGGCATTTTTTGCTAAATTTAATAATTTCCGCTTTAACAACAGAATTTTATGGGTTTTATGTCAAGTTAGACATGTTTTCTAATATTAATAACATCTCATATAATTATATGTAAATTTTATCATTAAAATGCATAATTTATGCTAATTTGATGACGTCATTGGCCAAAATCCAAGATGGCGGACCATATCATTATATCTGGTAAATACAGCTTATTTTCCTTAAAATGTCATCAATACTCCCGTTTCTTTTTACAAAAAAGGTTCATATGAATCTCTTTAGTCTATTTACAATGTATTTTAGGCTTTATCCTGAAAAATAACTTTTTTTTGAAAATTCAAGATTGATGATCCAAGATGGCGGATAGGTAATATATGCATGACGTGATTTTATGACGTCACCGGTGTTGCTATGGGCAACATAAGACTTAGTACACCCTAATATTCTGTCATTAACACGTTTAGTAAATTTATGTCGTATACCGTTTAGTTTTCAGGGAATAACCTATCTAGACGGTTTTGGCCAATAAAATCACATTAATGACGTCATAATGACGTCATATTACGTCACAACGACATAAAAATTGTACGTATGATAAATTTTTACTAGTACACCACCCTCTGAAAATTTGGGTTTCCTACGATATACCGTTCGCGAGTTCTGAGGGGGGGGGGCGAAAGA
>NW_017804198.1:240037-263335 GCF_001625305.1 Branchiostoma belcheri
CCCCCCCCCGTCCCACCAAGCTCAAAAAAGCCCGGTCTAGATAGGGTTAAAACCACGTTTTTGAATGCTGAACGATTAGCATTATAGACGTATCTACGTCTAATTAAGGTACTTTTAAATATTTTGAGACGGGTATGATGCCATAGACAGGCGATTATAGCACACTTTGCTAATAATAACTGCACGGATAGTCAGTTCCTTTTTTTCTAAATTACTAACCCCTGCATGTTGGAGACCTCCCACTCCACGTCCCATCAGACTGGCAGGTGAGTGAAGAAAAACCGACTAGCTTGTATCCCCTGTTACATGTGAAGTGGACCACGTTGGAGCCAGTAGTCATGGATCCTTTTGCTGGTCGGGCCAGGTTTGGACACTGCAGTGTAGTTGACTAAAGAATTAAAGGAAAAGAAAGATATAACTAGAAAGGCGAACATTTGCTCAGGAGAAAATACAGCACGTTTAACCCATTTTCCTCCCAATGTGTGCCATGCCACCTTGTATTTGCTTGGAGATCACCTTTCAATACAATCCTGTATCTGTATTATTATCTTTCTGATGAGTAAGCAGGTCATTTATAGCAAATGTGGTTATGAATACCATTTGTGTCGAATATGGTCATGCATACACTATACATGGTAAAAACCAATATTGAAAGCCAATTAAAAAATTAAAACAAAAAGCAAAAAAATTGTATTTGACCACTTTACATCCATATTAAATTTAAGGCCATTTGGCCCCAAAGTGAAGAAATTAAACATGGCGGTGTAGTTTGACGATTCTTTATGGCCCTTTATCTCTCGAAGATGGTGTGCTAAGAGAAGTAAGGATCGACGGGCATTGAGCTACAGTAAAACGACGACAGGGAATTAGGGGAGAAATATCCCAACAGTTCGTATGTTGACCCCGGTGAAACAGGAAGTGTGATGTCACAAAGCCTGTCATCAAATACTTCTAGAAGCCGGTTTGATCCGGTTAGAGTCCCAACACAGAAGTCTTGCCGGATTGAGTCGGCTCAATCGGGATTCGATGCACCTCGCGAGGCGGATCGTTAAAAATCCGGATCAAGCCAAAACGAACCGGATCAGGAGCGTTTCAACTGTGGTAAATTCTGGACTCAATTCGATACGGCTCGATCCGAATCACTTTACAACAGTGGGGGTGGGCCTAAGGAAACTAATTATACATATAAATGGAAATCATGAGACTAATGTGGTGTTGAAAATAACTAAAGCAAAGATATAGCAAAGAAAACTAATACATTTAGACTGTTTTAGAAAGGAGGTCATTGAATAAAAATAAACAAGAAGCCATAGGTGACAATCCTCCGTGAAGTTTTATATATTTCAGCAGAATCCCAAGCGTCAACGCCAGACCTACTGTGCAGACATTATAATTAGGCAACGGTTAATACAATGAGGGCGCGTCACAAGCATAAAACATACAAAGAGCTAAATCCATTACTGCTCCCAGGACGTGTAAAGATACTGTGCTTCAAGTTCGAAGTTCATTTTAATTACACACACACAATCATTGCATTCACATAAAGATTGGACTATCATGGTCGTGTCTAGTAACAAAGACAGTCCCACCGTCTTACCGTGCCTGTACCTAATTAGGCGCGCCTGGAACAGGCCAAATTCCAGCAACAGTTGCGGTAAGCACCGCGAGTGTTACTACCGCCGGACAGATAACCAGAATATCTGCTTTTAGTACCTCTGCTACCAGACAACTGCCTAAACCTACGGCCTATTCCACAGGATTGTAAAAGTAGGGATGTTTCTAAAATATGCATTTACTTCAATATCAAAAGCTACGGTAAAAATAAAAAGACGTGCATCATCCCGGACATAATGCCACACCACATGCGAAATTACACAGAAATGCGACGTACGGAAGAATGCGTTTTGGCTGCGAACATCTTCCAAAAAAACTTGGCATCTCTTAAGCATGGGCAAAAACATCTGGAACCACTTATCAAAACCACCCCGTATCTGCATGAAGTTCCACCCCCCCACTGCTATTCCAAACAACGCGTTTTTCTGGACCATTCCAATTCGCCTCGTAATTGTAGGGGTGCGTCTGCAATATTACATTGACCGCGAAAGCAGCAACGTCAAAAATACACATTCGTGCATCAACACGGGCATGCCCGCAGACGGCGTATAAAATTGCGTGCCGATTACACAAAGAGAACCCAGTGTTTTGACTGCGAACATGAAAAATCAGCCGATCACAACACTCCGTCCGGAGGTCCTGACCTCCTTCACAGAGTAATAAATAAAAATTACAGACCCGTAAACCATTGTACTGGAAATTAATACAACTAAATTATTACACAAAATATAAGAAAAGAACATGTTGTATCGGTAAATCTTTTTAGGTTTCAAAATTAGAAGAGACAAGCGATGATATTACTTACTTGAGCTGTGGTATCTGGCAAGGAGTTCGGCGTTGTCATTGTTCCGTTTGATGGTGATAACATACTGCTTGCCTCATACAGTGTGGCTTCAGACACAAAGGCTGGCTCTGTTATATTGACTGGTAGATACATGTACGTTCCAGTCACGGTGCTGTGCACGGGTTTAGCAGTTGTCCAATTGCCTTCCGCAGCCATCCCAAATGACTATCAAGAAAAGGTACTCCGTTAGCAACTTCTCAATTCATTCCGTTTTTCCCTTTGTCCATTCAGCAATGGAATTCACAGCATCTGAGAAAGAAGCCGCATGACAGACAAACCCTGTTTGTGGGGTCGTGTGGCGTAGCGGCAGAGTGCGCGACTCGGAACTTTGAGTCCCGGGTTCGAGTCCTGACATGCCACCGATCTTGTGCCCTCGGGAAAGGCACTTTACACGACTTTCCTCACTTAGCTCAGGTGTAAATGAGTATTGTCCTGTCATGTATTTGTCCCCTGTGTTGGTGGCGGCATTAAGATAAGTTGAAAAAACTTGAGTGTGTCGTCACCACGTCTGGTGATTACATGTTGGAATAAAAAAAATAAAAAAAATAAAAAAGACACACCCTGCAAAATAGATGCCTACTTCGAAGCCAATATTTCTCATAGTAGGTTTTTGGTGATACTTATGGAATGATATAAACAAGGTCATAAGATATAAAAACCGTCAGTTCAGCTGCAGTACCATAAGAAGCCGCTAGGGGGCCCAAAATCTAATCATTTCCAGGTCGCATCAAAAACCTACCAACCAACTAAATATCAAGTTATTGTGTTTACAGGCACACACACATGCAGACACACAGACACAGACACACACACACAGAGACACACACACACACACAAACACACACACGCACACATGAACTACAACGAGAACAACATTCTTGGCGAAGGTAATTACAACAGACTCACTGACTAGAAAACTAACCATGTTGATTTCAGCAGACTTTCCAAGTGTGGTAATGAGATGTATGGTGACACTAGCTCCGATGCCTAACAAAGCAAACACTGCGATGACGGTAATAAATAGACGAAAACGGCGAAACGTCATATTGCAGCTTGTGATTATTCCATCGTTGGTATCTGTATGTGAACAATTCCAACAATTTGTAAGTTATCTTGCGCCCTGTATTTAATCATTATTGATATCATGTGTGTCATACCAAGCATTCCCAGTTGGCTCTCTAAACACGCTTATTATGCTATTATATAGTATTAAGGTTATTTACACAACAAAAAAAGTACAGGGACTGTAATGGTCTTCTACAACTGAAGATCTAACAAAGCTAAATACATGTGTGGATAACGTCATCTAACGTACAGAGTATATGTATGCTGTAACAATGAAGGTTTAACTATTCTCTAACATGTGGTCTCTAAGATCGAATCATTCTTTTATGTATTTTCCTATTCAAACACTGTATTAGTTATCCCCCTAAGAATGTAGTTGAATTTGTCTATATGATCTAAAGTATTGAAATCAATTGAACAAGCGGAAAGAAAAGTGAACAGCAAGGGGCGCTTATCATTGGATAGTGTACACTCCACTATGAAATGGTGTTCATTTTCAATCACGTTTGGACAAAATGGACAGAACCTTTGGTCATTTGGTATCGACCCATTTTTAGGTATAATTTATGAATATATAATGGAGCTTTGTTTACCTTGTCGTAGGGCACCAGGTACATACATCCCATTGTCAACAAGACCAGGAATATTGTCGGTAGTTTTGGTAGCAGAATCATCTGATTGTTGCTGTAGGTTGTTGATGTCATCTCTTTTGACATATACGTTGCTTTCAGTCGCCTCATCAGTTCTTGCATTAGCTTGTTTGCCTTTGGTAGGAGGTAAATAAGGAACATTTAATGAAAAAATGTTATTGGCGCTTTCTAATTTGTAGGGTAAAAAGGACATGTTTGAAACAGCACCCAATGACACAACTAGTACTGCAACAGTGTTTGGATCTCATTGTTGGCAAATATAGCTTAACTTCAAAGAAGGTTATAGAATAATCATGGAATTTTCATATGTGCTGGTGGATACACATTTTAAGTCAAAACTTTTGATCCGACACAATGAAGTTCTGTCAGCTAGAGCCTTCGACCGGTCATTCTATTCTCCCTTGGTAGGATATTAAATTTAGGGCCCACAACCCTTCACTTAACAACGACGTCATCTACCAGTTATATTTGACCTAGTGTTGACGTCACACAAGATGCCATAAAACAAGCCTGATTGGGTCAGTCTACTGAGGAAGACCAGAGTGAATGGTCGAAAGGTCTAGGTAAATTTCATTGTGTTAAATGTTAGAATTATTAACCTAAAACAGATTACAAAATTGCATTTAAATCTTGTCGAAGTTCGCTTGTAAGCTATTGGTCCGTGAAGAAAAAGTACCTCGAGCTTCAGACTCGCCATCGCAGCTTCAAACGATGTGATGGATCTCTAAACCATGCACGTAGTTTCTACCCTTAGAAGATGAAAGGGGTTTAGAGAAAGTCAAAAGACTCGTGTGAAATATCCTTTAAAACCCAGGCGATCCCACAAAAGGTGTCGCCAACCTTTGAAGGTGATTAGTCTGTAAATGTAAAAACGTTGTTCTGGACGTCAGGTTAAAGTTTTGGTCTATTTGATTCATAATCTTAGCTAATCTCAAGGTTTTTATTGCTGAGATACTTAAAAGCTCAAGGAATAAAACGCACCTCCACCGCCTTCCTGTTGTAAGCCATAGTCAGACCCATACGTTTGGTTGTCAAACCCATACGTTTGGTTGTCAGATCCATACGTTTTGTTTTCATATACATCCGTTTGGTTGTCAGACCCATCCGTTTGGTTGTCAGACCCATCCGTTTGCTTGTCAGACCCATCTGTTTGCTTGTCAGACCCATCCGTTTGCTTGTCAGACCCATCCGTTTGTTTGTTAGACCCATCCGTTTGGTTGTCAGACCGATCCGTTTGGTTGTCAGACCGATCCGTTTGGTTGTCAGACCCATCCGTTTGGTTGTCAGACCCATCCGTTAGGTTGTCAGAACCACCCGTTTGGTTGTCAGACCCATCCGTTTGGTTGTCAGACCCATCCGTGTGGTTGTCAGACCCATCCGTTTGCTTGTCAGACCCATCCGTTAGGTTGTCAGAACCACCCGTTTGCTTGTCAGACCCATCCGTTTGCTTGTCAGACCCATCCGTTTGGTTGTAAGACCCATCCGTTTGGTTGTCAGACCCATCCGTTTGGTTGTCAGACCCATCCGTTTGGTTGTCAGGCCCATCCGTTTGGTTGTCAGGCCCATCCGTTTGGTTGTCAGATCCATCCGTTTGGTTGTCAGACCCATCCGTTTGCTTGTCAGACCCATCCGTTTGGTTGTCAGACCCATTGGTTTGGTTGTCAGTCGTCCCATACGTTTGGTTTTGAACCAAACCAACGACTCTCCGGCCCACAGTTACTTGGAAACTGCCCTTCGCTCCATGGGATGGTTGTCCCTCAGTGATGTCGGTCTGTCGTAGAGACAACTGCTGGTTGATCTCGGCTCTGTCTATGTAATTGTACATGTGAGTGTCAGGGTCGTCATCGTCCCCATTGCTGTCTTGGAGCGTGAAATCTGTACCTGCGAAAAGTTCGAAAAGGTCTGCCTTACCGAAGTGAATAGAGTATGTCCTGGTGTAGTGTGATGAAGGTTACTTAACATTATTTTAATTATTAATATTTATTCAATGGAAATTGGGCAAGAAGCAAGCATGCTTTTAGAGGTTGTCTCCCCAAGACCACAAATAAAAACTAACAGTCAATACCATGGAGGCGGTAGTCTCCATTAGTGTTTTAGCTTTTCAGTTCTCGTTGCCATAACCTAAGAAAACTATTTAATTTTTTTCTCAGAATTCTGCGAATGAAGCCCGGCCCCTGTTACTCAACAATCACTTATAGTAGGGCCACCCAATTTTGGTGTAGTAATAAAATCGATTCATAACAATAACTTTTGTGTAAATATGACGTCATTATGACTTCATTTATATAATTTGAAAATAATTTTTCATACGTCATGCATAATTAATGTGTCGGTTATCTTGGATTGAAACTCTTGATTAAAAAATTGGATTTTTTAAAGATACAGCCTCAAAACGCAACGCAAATGGACTTAAGATATTTGTGTGTACGTTTCTTGTGAAGAAATACGTAGTTGAGACACAGAAATTAGTAGAAAGACGATGGTTACACGATGGCCATCATCTTGGATTTTGACCGATGACATCATCAAATTAGCATAGATTTTGGATATTTAATGATAGAAATCCTATAAATTTATATATGATGATATTAATGTTAAAAAGGAAGTTGCATTAAACATAGAGCCTAAAAAATTATATATTTTTTTTTAATGTTTGAAACAAAAGTGCTCATTTTCCCGGAAACTGCCTGTCAGAAACCAGTTGCAATGGGAACACGAAAAAGTAGGAACTTTCATAATCTAAGAAATTGTTGCTAAATGTATTTAAAAAACAGGGATGAGGATCCTGGGTCCTGTCCTAAACAAGTACTCCCCACTGTGGCTTTTCCAGCAGCTTGAATAGTGAATTGACCCCCATAACCACATAAACTAATAAACATCCTAGACGGTCCAGCCACCAAAAACAATGGCAGGGACAGATTAGCATAATAACTGTTGAACAAATTCAAATAATTTGATATACTGGTTTTCAAAGTAACAATGTCAAACGGTTTTACATTGTTACTTACCATGCAGAATGATCGGGATAGTTGTAACTGAGTCACATAATCGAGAAAATACTATCTGCAACTTTCAATTTCTGGAAAACCAACCTTGTGGTCAAATTTCAACGCTTCAAACTGCCCTGTCAAAGTTTCATCAAAGTGTCTAATTGTAGATATCTAAAATGTCAACCTCTCATTGAAATAGCTTGAATAGTACGTTTTTCTAGGAATATGGGTTGTAATTGTGGTGTCAATTTGGTAGTATGAGAAAACAGTATACATGTAGACTGGATCTCTGTTAGAACTGTACAAGTACAAATGTACATGTAACTGCCAGACAATATCTATCACACCACCAGGCAAACCTTGGCAAGGCAGTGTTGTCATTGCATTTGTTCTTTACATTCTGGGTTAGGTCACTAACTTCTTTTGTACAACTGTACATAAATTCCTTATCTGTTGTCAATATGTTTCAAACCCAAAGTGTCTTCTAGAATCTTCGTCAGCCCTGTACCCATGTTACCACCACGGTAGTCAGGGTAGTTTACGTTAGCCGAATTTATTGGGTGCTTCAGTTAATGGGAAAAGTTACAAAATTTGACGGGTCTAGCGCAAGCCGTTCAGGTTCTATCCGAGTTGAAAGTTGGCGTGGGCCTTAACCCCCCCCCCGTCTAAATAGGGTTAAAGTATGCCTACCAGCATGTAGCTTATAAATGTATTTGAAAATGTTCTTAATGTATTTAGAAGCTTGAAGTATTTTGAACCGTCGCATTCATCATTATGCGCATTTTAGCAGGCCGACGAGATGTTAGTTACATACCAATCGAGCAAACGCACCGTGAGTTACAGCTGCGAACACAAAAATAATCCAACCTTCCACACGAGTTTACCTGGGATCAGTGATCATGTGTATGTGGGGGCCAAAACCCGCCATACGTGCAAACACGTTAGCAAAATTTCGGATCTGTAAATTAACAGTACGACATTTACCGGATAGAGGGCTAGTGCGCTGGAAGTCCGGTCATTTTTTTCCATGATCATCGCCCCCATCTAATTTTTTTTTTCAATGCCCTCCCTCCCCCCAGATCAAGAATTATTATTTAATGACCCTCCTTCTACAGGTTTTATCTAAAAATGGTAAATTTCAACAAACCCCGTTTAATAAGACGTAAGCTGGCCAGATTTGAGCGTCTTGGCGATGGCATTTAATTGGGATCTCTTGCGCATACTATAGAACAAGACCCGGCTTTTCTCGATACTATATTAATTAAAATGTGTTATCGGTTTGGACCGACATGCATGCTTCAATTGGTATCTAATATTTTTTTGGTTATTTTGAACCCATCAGTGTCAGTGTTCTAGCCAACCTTAGTTTTTCCCGCCCCTCTTCACAATTTTGCTTGCCGTATACGTTATGCCAAGAGCCGATGGCGCAATAGTCAGGAAAATTTGTAATACCTAGTACTAGCGATTTTGTTGCTGATCTAAGCTTAGTTCAAGAAATCTCTTTTTGGCGTAAAATTACACATTCAAAGGTTTTAGCTACATATTTTTGTATGGGGGGAGGCGTGGGCCGTTATATGTTTCTCCGGTCAAGATCGAACACACACAAGCTTCACTTCTATGTTTCATACAAAATGGCGTGTATATCCTACCTGTACTAACGCCTTGGTGAGGAAGTGGAGGTAGCGGGCGACGAGCTTTGTTGTCTCCACTGTGCGCCATCTGACGCAAATCGTTCCTCGTTTTGCTCATCCTCGGCAAAGCAGCTGATGGACAAGAAACCTTGATTGATCCAAACGTTGCACAGCCCCTTTACTGCTCAGTTGCCTTCAGTTGTGAAAAGACAACCAACACTGACGAAACAGTAGTTTCTCAGACCTCAGACTGAGCAGCCAATTATGCATAAATTCATAGTACAATCCACGGACCGCTAATCCCATGAACTGTTCAAACGGACATTAAAGGAGTCTACCGTGGTCAAAACAAGAGATACAAAGATATCCATACAGTAAGATAAGTAGTAATGCGTGCATGACATAAAGTACAGCAAACATTACTGAATTTTGTGTGTGCAGTTCACGGCTAAGGGTTGCTTTTTTTCGAAAATTTAAGATCACAAAATGTATTTCAAAGTATTTAAAGCTTCAAACGAAATCATGTTTACTGGTTTCAGAGCCCGTAAAACCACAGCACCTTTGGCATTTGATGAAAGAAAAAAAAAAACTCCTTGTACTTGTACCTTTAACACCACTGTTTGATTATTCACTATCAGTTTGATACGATCTGCCTTTTGTCCAACAACAAAAAGCACGTCTAGTAATTTGTCTGAGTTGTAAGCAGTAACATCGCCCATGGGTTGTTTAAAAACATTACAAAACTGTATTTTCGACTTGTAAATGCGTCTCAGTTGGCAAAAATCGTTGTATATAAGGTTAACGATTTTTTACAAACTTTTTTTATAACATAGTATGTAATATTGACTTTAACACATCAAAACAGAAAGGATAAAAAAATGTATTAGACCCAGTTGGCTGTATGATTACCTATTTTATTAGTCGAGGGTGTTCATGTAAAATTGTCTAAAAACATAATTCAAAAATCGAAATTGTTAGTAATGAGCCTTTATCCTTGAAACGCGAATCCTATTATAGTTATAACTATTGCTCAGGTGATAGTGACTGTCGTTTAATTAGATTTTTAAAAAAATTCATTTTAATCAAAATGTTATTGGAACGTGTTACTGACGTGTTACCTAGCTAATGCCTGACGACTGGTTGAAATATTCATAGAATGAAATAAAACTGGCGAATGTTCTGTACATTTTTTCACTGACTGCTAATTAAATGTGATGAAGAGTCATTGCATGAGAAAACCAGGCATAGGTCGGAAAATTGGGGTCGGCCAAATCTGCTTATGTGTGATAGGTATGGGAAACTATGACTAGCCAAATAATTAAAACTAGAGCCAACACAGATGACAAATACAGTACAGGACGATACTCATTTTTACTCGAGTTAAGTGAGGAAATTCGGGTAAAGTGCTTTTCTCAAGGGCGCAAGATCGGCGACATGTCAGGACTCGAACCCAGGACCTCTTGATTCCGAGTCGATTCCGAGTCCGGGACTACGCCACACGAACCAGATCGCACGACGGAGCCTAAAGCGATCCACCGACCAATCCACGATGTTTTCCTGTGTCAAGCCATATACATGATCCTGCCAAATACATGACTCTGGCAATACATGGGGGGTCCCCGTATACCTGAGACAAGGGGTGGGAGGAGTTTACTCGTGATGTGGGAGATTAAACCTAACATAACCCTAATCGTAAGTCTAACCCTAGTCCTGAATGATGATCCAAGCTCTAACCCTCACCCTAACTCATAGCTAACTCTAGTACTAACCCTAACCCCAACTCAGAGCTAATTCTAGTACTAAGTCCTAACCCTAACCCTAACTCTAGCCCTAAACATCTGACCTCTCACGTATGTGCACGTGGCAGCTCAAGAATTTGGCTCAACACCGGGTAGCAGCAGTCGTCTGCTAAGGACCTTCGTGACCTTCATGACCTTCATGACCCTTTAGACTCCAGACGACAATTTCCGCATTCCGGATGGCCGATGTCTACGCATAATAAATAGGAGACAGTTAATCAGTATTCCAGTCATGCACGCCTTAAATTCAGTAAACAGTGGCAAATTGAGCCAAAATATACGTGACATATATATAAATATATAGCATTACATTTCGTTTCAAATATCGGTAAACAGTATGGTTACTTTCACACACATGTATTTTAAATCAATAACGGGCGTTTACTTTTTTTTTTAAATTTCAGTAACTAGCGGTGATCTTTGGACGAAACGGTAACGATAACAGTGTTCTTTGGACATCATAGAGGAATCACGTGTCTAAAGAACTAATACGAGGCGAAAAAAAACTCTATTTGGAACTGTCTCTAGATCTTTTTAGCCTGTAATGTCTCATGGGACGGAATTAACACAGAAAAACCTTTTTGATATCCCATAGGAACCGTCGTTGCTAGAGTTGACGTCGCGATTAATTGGATTCCTAAGTTCTAAAGACTAAAGAACAACATGGCGGCTGGACTTGTCCTGTTACTAGTGGCGTCTGCAGCATCTTTGGCTACTGCGGAAACCACCGTCCGGTTTGGTGAGTTGCCTTACGTCTTTCTCATACCCTACTACACTATTTAATAATTACCAGTATTAACAGTGTTATATTAGTATATTCTGTGCTGTATTATTCTAAAGGGTTTGTGTCCGTTAAGAATTGGAAAGTTCTTTTATTAATGCCATAGAGTGACGATGTTCTACCGAAATTGATTCCTCATGGATCAAACACGCTCCGTAAATGCCAACAGCTTAGCTATATATTGGTGCAGTCCTTCTTTGAACTGCTAGGGGATGCTTTTAACCCATGCACTCCATGATATATCGTTGTTACGCACATTCGTCTAGTAACAGAAGTATTGTTTTGGGAGGCTACAATATGGGTTTTGCATTTGTTTGTCCTGGTAGACAACACGTGGATGGCGGAAGTTTGACAAGCAAAATAACAGGGATAAAAGCCTGTTCGTTTGTCGGATAGTGATAAAGAATTAGAGATCAATATGGGCAATTTAGGAAGTGGAGCATTGCATACATGTACTTGCTCTTAAGGTCTCTTGTGTCTTGTTATTTTTAGAACTATGAAGCGAGGCATTGTTTTTTTCAGGTGTGGTCGGTTTTTGGCAAAGGAGGGAGGGTTTGCAAGTTGCACTATTTTCTGATCCCGCGTACATCGAACACAAGAAAGGCATACTAGGAAAAGTGAGCAAGGTTCTAATGAATGTTCCCAGCGCCCTTCTCCTCAAATAAACACCGAAAGCCTGCAAAGGGGTCTAGGCATCTCCCCGGTGTATGGATGCCTGTGAGTAACAACACGCTCTGTTCTGTATATCCCGCAGGTGTCCTGTCTCTGTCAGACTTCCCTGCCGCTTCTTCCGCCGTGAAGCTAGCTGTGCAGTATGTGAACGAGAAGCAGCTCGTTCCCAACGTCACTCTCAAGTACATCGAGAACTCAACAGCATCACTCACCTCCCTGGACCTGATCAAAGACGGTTAGTTCGGTGGAAAAAAATTATCGTCTTTTATTTGTTTTGGTCCAACAAAAAATTCTCTCACATGGAGCTTTAGGATGTTCCTCAGTAGACTGACGTGACCCAGTGAAGCTTATCACGTGGCTTCTTTGAAGTGTGACATCTACCAGATACCCATGACCCAGTGTTGACGTCACACTTCAAAGAAGCCACGTGACAAGCCTCACTTGGTCAGTCTGCTGAGGAAGACCAGAGTGACTGGTCGAAAGCTCTAGGTGAGTGAACTTTTTTTTGTGTTGGTTTTTTCGTGTTTTGGTTTCAACTCTGAAAATGTACCAAGAACACCTTTGGAAGTTCATGATAGTATCGTCATTTATTTATATTAGGCTTAATGATGTTATAGGAAGTCACTGAAATGTCAGGGCAAAGTCAATGACAATGCTCTGCTTATTTTTAGTGTTGTCAGTAGAAATAACCCCATAGCATACTGAAATCTGTGACATAAAGATGCAATACCACCGACAGTAAAGGGCTCCTTTTTGTTGTAGACACCGTCTGGCTATTCACTGGTGGTACCAAAAATTAGGGACGCTTGTATCTTGTTTATGCCTATTTCAAAAGCTTCAAATATCGGAATGTTTAGGTTCCGATTGCAACTTCAGTGGGTGTTATATATTCCATTTTATACGTCATCACTGCATATGGCTTTTAGTCGACTTCTTTATCTGAAAAGCACTGTATATAGGTTTTGAGAATATTTTTGCTGAGAATGAGTAAAAAACTATGTGAAGTTTGAAATACCTGATTTCTTCCTATAGAATGTTACCAGGCATCACAAGGCGTTGTGACAATTATCGGGCCGATGACTTCGTCACAGGTGAGATACATGTATCAGGCTTATTCTGGGCTATGCATATATTATCACAGGAACTTTCTAGCCGTTTGAAGTTGCTAATACGATAGTGTATGTGTTTTCCTATCGTTTTAAATAGAGGAGTTGTCTCTTTAATACCACAATATTGTCAATCGTAATAATGTGGTTCAAATATAAGCTTTCCGATAACCAAACATTGTTATAATCACAGGCCCCTATTCAAGCGAAAAAAAGAAACGTTTGGCTTAATATCAATAAATTATCGTTTCGAATGGAATACTTGTCTTATAATTACCACAGTTCTTGTATTGTCAATCGTAACAATGCATTCAATGCATTGCGCTAACCGCACATTGTTATAATGGCCCTATTAAAGAATCCTATTTGAGAGAAAAAAATATTGGCTGATTAGCAATAAATTAAGTTTACTGGGAAATAGTGTTGCTCCACCCACAGGTGGACTGTCTGACTCCCGAGCCGACAGCCGAGGTTGTCAGACTGTCACCGAATGGAACCCTAACTTAGAACATAGCCATTTCCCCGAAGTTTACTTTCAAACTTGTTTAATATCAGTTTTTCTTGTTCAAATTCATTTTTTCTTGTTCCATGTCAGTTTCAATACAGCATATGTCTTTCAGAAAGCTGGCCTGTTTGTGTTTCAATCCTCTTGTCCCTTGAGTGATTAGTGTACACCAATGGGGGGGGTGGTTCAATTAAACCCCAAAAAGTGTGGTACTAACTAAAAAGTGTGGATAACTAAAAAGTGTGGTACTTATTTTGTGCAAATGAGTTTTAGTACCACACTTTTTTGGATAGTACCACACTTTTTTGCACTATGGGGATATAGACACAGAAAATGAAAGACTCTCATTGGCTAAAGGGTTGTGGCCATGTTCTAAAAACAGTTTGATATACAACATTAGTACTTATTGTCAGTATTTGAGTTTATAATGCTCTACATTTTGATCATTTACGCCACTTGCGTACTTACGTACATTTAGCCTGTCTAAACATGAACGCCATTGGTTGCTATGTGTAGATTATAACATACTTCTTCTCAATAAATACTGCAAAGTAAAATCATAAGAGAGAACCTTAAGTGAATGTCAATGATTCAGTGATTTAACCTCTAGGTAAAAGCCAGCAGTCCTGTGAGTTCTGGATTGTCTTTACCCCGGATCGTCCCAGAAGCGACCGACCCTACCCTGGAGAACACCCGGCAGTACCGGCAGCTGGTCCGCATCTCCTGGCCAGACAGTGTGCTCAGCAAGGTTCTCATCGACCTGCTGGAGCATTTCAGTTGGGACCAAATGAGCCTTCTCGTCTCTAATGATGACTTCGGTAGATAGTAGACCAGAATACTATAACAATTTTACTGTAGTATTCTTCTTCTTCCTTCAAACTGCTTAATTGACAACTTTATCCAGAACCATGTTTAGGCACGCTCTAAATTTTCTACGTGAATCCAGTACCGAGTACGAATCAGAACCTGTTTTAAAATGGAATGTATTTGTTGTATCTCAAACATGTACTGTCCATAATGTATATGCTCGTATTCTGTAACCATTTGTATCATACCCAAATTGTTATAACATAATAATATATGCTTATAATATATAATTTGGTGGTCCATATGCAGGCGTGCATGGCCTGTTGAAGTTTCAGCTCCTGGCAGGACAGAAAAGGTGGCGCATCCACACCATACAGTCTTTCGACCCGACAGAGATTGCTGTAGACATTGACGTTCGGACGCAGCTCAAAGTCATCAAGAACACAGGTATTGTTTGAAAACATACAGTTGTAATTATCTAAAAGGTTAGAAAGTACAGGTTTGAAATCAGAAAATTGATATGTCAATTATTCAACCATTCCGCTGCCGGATGTTCTAAATAGTACAAACTCCAAGTGCTGGAGTTTTCAGACCCTTATGGAATAGGGGCATACTTTTACATGTTTGGTCCCTTTCCTCAAAAATACGTAAACCTTACATATGTAATGACATTAATGGAAAGCGATGAGCTCTATGACAATAGGATATACTAACTTATATGTCGTCAATTAAGCACTCACTTCTAATGTACTATATATAATTGGCAAAGCCATATACATTTTATTGGCGTGGCTAATCTATTTATATCACTGTATATATAGGAGCCCGTATCATTATCCTTCACTGTCTGGCATCTTACGCGGCGGAAGTCTTACGACAAGCCAGCACCATGGACATGACAGGAGAAGGTTGGGCCTGGGTGGTCAGCGACGGGATAACTGGATTTGTAAGTTTCATTTCTTACTGTCGGAAGAGGGGAGTATATTTTCGGGGGTGTTAGTTTGTGTCAAGTTTGAATATTCATGTTTTAAAATGAGTAGGCGGAAATAAGGTTTCATTTAATATGATAGGCCCTGGCCTCAGAGATGTGGTCGCCGGGAAGTTACTAAACATAACACTTGCATGCAAAACAATTACTATGTAGTGACATTGACATATATTGTACCTTGTACAATTGTCGAGCGATGAATTCATTTCCGTAAATAATTTCATCAGGTTGGTAAACTAATGAATAGCAAAGTTCTTCGATCACAACCATTTGTTTTTCACGACCCGACGTTTCGATAGCCGTCTGTCATCTTCATCAGGGCAATTCTGACTGGTTTACTGTGCACTGACGCTAGATGTAACTTGGTGCATAGTGCACTAAAGGTGTTACATAGTTTACAGTGCGCTGTTACGTGGTTTATCATTATTTTACTGTGTTATCATATAACGCGAACTATATTCAATTCAAGCAAGTTTAAAATATCTGATTTTATGTTGTTGTTGTCTTCTTTTCATTTGGGTTTGCTGATATGGCTACATTTATCCAACTGCTCTGACAAAAACAAAGTAGTCATTTATGAAGAAATAGAATTACTATTACAGGATCTATATGATAACGACAATGGAAAAGCGGTCGTACCAGATTATCTTCGAGGTCTGTTGGGGCCGATTCCTCCTGCTACTAATGGCGCCCACAGTGAGGAGTTCATGGCGAAGTGGAGAGCGGCCGACCCGGCGGTGTACCCCGGGGCAGGAGGTGCTGATATCGGGGTCAGTGTAACACATTACAGCAGGGGATTCACATTAGGTTGCTGGTTTGTGAGGTGTCATCGATAGTTGATGTCAAGCCCTGGTCGAATACGTCTTGCAAGAGAACCTAATATATTGTGAGATTTATCGCCACGATTGTTCCAATATGACCGAGGTTTGACCGGCTAAATTGGGGATGTCCAAAAGACTTAAATGGCCAAATGGCCATTGGCAAGCTCTAGTATTTACTTGAAAGATCCGTTCTTACGCAAGATCACTCCTGCAGCCGTACACGGCGAGATGGGCAGATGCGGTCCTGACTCTCGCACAAGCCTTACGGAACCTCCAGACAGACGGCGTCACGGTGACTCCTCAGCCTCTGGACTGTGCCTGTGATGGCGGGGAATCACAGCCATGGGCAGACGGGCCTACAATGCTGCACTATCTAAAACAGGTAGGCGTTATAATGTCTTCTTGCTGATTGTATTCCTTTTGATATTTAGCCCAAAAGACGTGCATGCATCAAAGCGTCTCACTTGATTTTTACCTCCATGAAAAATTGAGGTATTGTTTTTGGCGTGTCTGTCTGTGTGTCTGCGTGTGTGTCTCTGTGTGTTTCCGCAACTATGTAGTCAGCATAACTTCATAACTCCTTTATGGATCATGATGATATTTGGTATGCTGATAAGGCTTAGGAAGACAAAGGTCAAGGTCAAATACGGGCCTCCTGGGGCCTCCACCTTGATACTGCAGCAGAACGTTCGTTTCTTGTATCTTTTGTCCTGAACATGGTATGGTCTTGACTTTTCTTGTGAAAGACATCTTTTCCTGTCAGAAAAAAGTGGTGTGGGCTTGGTCCCCCTAGCAGCTTGGTTTGAAACTGCAGGGGACTTTCTGGCTAAATCTTTAAAACCAATAAGTCAAGATAGGAACAACGTATTTTCATCATATTTGGTGTGTAGGTAGTGAGTTGTATATAATGAAATGAAAATTATGCAACTGAGGAATTAATTTGCATAATTAGGGAGGAAATTCTATTATTACTGTATTTCATATAATTATAGTTCTTTTACACATATAATCTATTTAATATGTGGCAGGAGGAACTTTAACAGATACCACTTATGCTAATGGTGACCTCATTTGCATAAGTAATGTGAAAATTCTGTGACTCCTTATTGGTGAATGATGTGAATTTTATATATCATCAATATACATATATTATGCTAAGTTAGATGCCATTCGCATATAATTAATAAGAACATGTTGAAATGAAGTATGACAAAGCAAGCCCATATTTCCTGGAGGTATGAGATCTCTGAACTCTTGTTACTTATTAATTTTAACCCTAATGCTTAGGTCACATTTGAAACGGCGCCCGTTCGGCATGTCCTCGGCGTAGACGCCGGCCGGCGTCATGACGCCGAGCGTGCGCCGTACTGTCAGGGTCACAATTAAATGTTCCTTTACGGCTCCCTGTCGGGGCCTGCTTGTGCTCCGGCCGGCGGCTCTCATTAATATTCATAAACTTTTGCGGCCGGTTTCTGTCAGGGACCCGTCCGGTGCCCGGTCAGTCGCCCGTCTTGACCCGTGCGGCGTGTGGTAGGGTGCCGACCGGCTCTTACAGTTCGGCCGGGCAGCTGTCAGGTCCCTGGCGGGTTCCTGGCGGGATCCCGACGGGCTCCTCTCGTGTTTTTGAGCAGGTACATATATAAGCGCTGCACTGCCTGCTACCGTTCACTTCAAGTAAAGAGTACACGTCAAGTAAAGAGTAGACTGAAGTTGGCGATGCAGCGTTCAGTGCAACCTGCAAACAACTTACAAGCCCGTCTGAGGTTGAGATTGGTGACAACCTACATGTAGGTCTTCTGGCATTGGTAGCTGAAGAAGAGAGGCAGGCAGAACTGGTGCGTCGCAAAAGTAACCGAGGGCCTACTTTCGAAAGTACTTCAACAGTGACGCAGAAGTACTTCAGCAGTGACGCAGGAAGTGTGCCGTGGCAGCTCCTTGCTATTGAGCAATAAAACCACTGAATATCGTTACTTCTGATGAAATTTGGACTGAAAATAAATGCCAATAACTTCTGATTCCATTTTATTACGAAGGCATATGATGTAACAAGAGATAATGTCAGACACATTCTATTCATGTTATGATCTGTTTTATGAAGTTTGGGCCAAGAGAGTCGTGCCGGCTGTTTTCCCTTGCCCTTCGACATTCTGACACACAAATACAAGGTGTAACACACACAAGTACACGATGTAACACACACGTGGTGAACTGTGCGACGTAGTCTGAGGCAGGAGTTTATATATGCTCCCTATAACCCCCTTTTCCTGACCATCTGATGCACTGATCAGCACATGTGACGTCATAATCTTAGGCAGGTGCCTGTTCGGCCGCCCGACGGGTTCCGGGCAGTGAGGTTACGGCGTCGCTTCGGCGTATTTCGCCGAACGGGGCCCGAAGTGTTTTTAACTCTGAGTTAAAATCGATTCGGCGACCGCGCGGGGCCAAAAATAGGCCGGCAGCCGTCGGGAAGCCCGCCGGTCTCCGTCCAGGTCCCGTTCGGTAGTGCCAAAAAACACGCCGAACACGCGCCGAGCGGGCCCCTTTCTTGTATTGTGACCTAAGCATAAACAGTACACCTAGGGTCCGCGCGGACCCCAGCACTATATATTCTGTAATATCTTTTTTGTTTCTAAAGATTTTTAAATGCTGAAATTTTAGGTAATTGTTACCCACAAAGTTGTCTCTCAATACAGTGACAGAAACTCCGTTCTACCTATTTATAAAAAAATTATATCTGATTTTCTTTGGGGTCCGCGCGGACCCCCAGCCGGCTTTCGATCATAATGGATACACTGGCGTTCTTATACATTACCTTATTTCTGTTTTTATATGTTTTCATGCACTCATCGTATGTCTACCATGTTTTCAGAGAATGGTGTAGTAATAGAATTAAATTTTAATAACTTTGGTGTAATTATGATGTCATATAATGTCAGAGCTAATAATATAGTCCGCCATATTGGATTTTGACCAATGACGTCATCAAATTAGCATATTCTATGCATATTAAATGATTTAACTTATATTTAATTATGTAAGATGTTATTAATGTTGAAAAAGAAGTGTAATTTAAAATAAAACTCGGAAAATTTTTATGTTTAAACCTGAATTACTTCTATTTTTAAAAAAAACTGCCTGCTAGAAACCCGTTGCCATGGCAACACAAAAAACATCAACTTACTAGTATTAAACTAATATGAACTTTTTTCCAGAGACATTTTAGGAGAGGTCTCCAAATTTGATACTTCTAGCGCAAGCCGTTTAGCCGCTATCTGAGATCAAAGTTGGGCCGCAAAAGCCCTTTCAGTCTGAAATGGGTTTAAAAATCGGGTATTTCTTCTTGTCTTCTTTTCTTCACCAAAAAATAGAAAAAAGTTCAAAATGTATGATTTTTGTATGTAATGTGGACACAGAGGTTCCCACATCAGTTTGCAAAACAATTGAGCTGGTAGTATGTTGATAATTTCTAAAAATTAGCAAAAAACTGCTCTGGGGTCCGCGCGGACCCCAGGTGTACAGATTAATCAGTCCGGGAAGGTGTACTGTTGAGGGTTAAATAAAAGCTGCTTGAAAAATGTCCTCTGTAGTCCGTTGCAAGGGAGACAACTGAATTCGAAATATTTCATTTTTAACTAGTATGCAAAATGTATGCTGCTTACAGACCCTATAATTCTTATATGATGCTTTGATGAGTGATGCCATTAGCTTTTCGAGCAAAATTAAAGAATGCAGGTTAAACACGAGAAAATACTATAAATAATCTACACAACAAGAATACATATATTTTACCATGTATAAATCATAATAGAAGAGTAATCTTGCAGGTGGAGACAGACGGAGTGACCGGTTATATCCGCTTTGGCCAGACGGCAGCCCGATTGGACGCGGAGTATAACATCGTTAATTTGAAAAGCGATGGCTGGCAAAAGGTAAGGTTATACGAATTAGAAGTTTATGCCATACCGTTGGAATTCCAGGAAAGCAGGCCTTGACAAAGATCTAATGCTTAGGTCACATTTCTAAATCGGGGCCTGAACGAAAAATTAAAAAAAAAAACATACCAAAAATATACACAAATAGTGACCATGATTATTATTAAAAACCATTTTGTGTTTTGTTGTCTCTTATATCGTCCTTTTTGTTTTTAAAAGCTGTCCGACTGGACCCCGTGTTGGAATTGTGACCTCATCTCAGCATAACATTTTTTGTAACAAGGCACATTTGCAGAGCATATCAACGACTACACCAATGATACTCTCAGGGATCCGTACCATGCCAGCTGAATTTTTAAAAGACACATGCATGACACACCATCTCACATCTTCTTTTATTGTTATTATTGAAGAAAAAATGCAAAGACAATGACAAAGTGGGACTGCACTCAAGTTATACACTTATTTTAACAGTCCACTTAATACTTAACTTAACATGAAAACAGATACATGTACATGTGAAGAAAAATCCTCCCCATATAATATCATGTAAGCAGAAGTACTAATGCTTGCTAAATGACCAAAGGAATTGCAGCTGGAAACGTTTAGTATCTCTTATATAAGCTTGAGTAAGTAAACAAAAAATTGAGCCTCTGGGAACAATATGAAGTCGAGCACTTTCAACTATCTCACATCTCAAGAATAAATTCATTTAGCGAACTTACAACTATCGTAAAACGTAAGCAAATAGATGACAGAGTAGGAGAAATTATCTTGTTTCTACTGTTCTATCTAGTATTACCTGTGTTATCCCAGGTCGGTAACTGGAACCTGTCCACTGGGCTGAACATCCACTCCGACGCAGATATAAGATTCGCGGGTGGGGCGACTGAAGTCGCTCCGTATGTGTCCGACTTGACGAACAAAACCCTGCGAGTTGTAACCATCGCAGCGGACGGCTTCGTGATGATTTCAGACACCGATGAAAACGGGAAGAACGTAACGGGGAACGACAGATTTCAGGGTTAGTCCGTGTATTCTTTGTGATGATTAGTATCTAATATTATTATTGATTTACTTTACTTCCCCATGTTCCTATACGTTCCTATCCTCTCTTATTTTATTGTAAAGGAAAATGTAAGTAGCATATAGAACGTTTTTGTAGTTAAACTGCGACACTTTGAGTTGTTACTGAGTTATAAAATTTGATAAATGTTTATCATATCAATAAAAGAATAAAAGGATGGGACCCCTGTCGACTTTCCATAATAATGCATCTTTCTTTTGCTTTATATGGTAACGACGTTAGGTAGGAATGAGGTCTTGTTATTGGAAATAAATTGCAGCTGAGCCTCTGGCTTCGTATTTTGTAAGTGCAGAGGGATTTTTGTTGCAGCCTTTTAGGTCATGAGTTTATGCCACGAATGTTTTTTTGCATTCGTTCCTTCTATATGACAGCGTTTCATGTCTTCTGTAGGATTTTGTATGGACTATTTCAAGTGGCTGTCCGACGAGCTAGGATTTAAGTACGAGTACTACGAAGTTGACTCCGTATATTACGGCATTTACGACTCGCAGACTGGACAATGGAATGGGATGATCGGCGATGTATTGTCTGGGGTAAGACCATTGTGTACCTGATTGTCATCAATGGCAAATCATCATATTTAATTACATGCTTTCGTCTGACAATATATTTTACCTGCTACATAAGTGTGATCATTGAAACACTAAAATTAAAAGAATTATGTTATCTTAGAATAGTTTTAAAGAAACAGTCTGTATTTTTGGTCATGTTGGCTATGGCTCGCACCTCCAGAACCTTAACCTTTGTTACTACTAACCAACAAAGGTTTGCTGAAGTTAAGAAACAGTCTGACCAGAATTAGGCCACGCCTACCTTCCGATGCAATCCAATCAAATTTGCATTTAATTTGATTCAAATTAAATTGCGAACGGCATCCAGACTGCTGCTGATCTACTACCTAGTAACTGCCCCCCCCCGGCATGCCCCAATCTTCCGTGTACCTAGAATGTTTTAAACATTTCGAAACATTCGGTCGGTGAAGAATTACCGTTGCCAACAGCCCGACTCACTCCCGACTATATATACAGTATTAGGGCAGTGTTCGGAAGGCCTTTTTCGGCTGTTTGTGACATGGGCTTTAGAACGTGAATCTCTTATTCTTCACAGAAAGCTGACATCGCTCTGGCTCCTATAGCTATCACATCCGAGCGACAGGCAGCCGGAGATTTTACTCTTCCGTTCTATGACAACGGAGTCACAATGGCCATAAAGAAACCAGAAGCAAGGTGCGTTACGCATGTAAAATGATTATGATTAATTATTACTAGTACACCGTCCTCTGAAAATTTCATGGCCATACAATATACCGTTTACAAGTTCTATGAGCCCCCCCCCCCACTCCCCGTCCAAAAGACCCCAAAAAGTATCCTATTTATCATGCTCGGCCATGGACCTCCGGTATGAAGTTATGCGGAAATAGTCGTCTGAAGCCAAAAGTTGACTATGCGCTGAGGCGACCGCCCTAAGCGGGCGCCCATTCCCACCCCAGGCAAAACCCGTCGTGGGTTGGATGGGTGGGCCGCTTTCGGCTCCAGACGCGGACGGAGGCCCCTGGCCTGACCCGGAAGAATGAAGTCATGCTGGTATTGCATTGTGGGAAATGACGTCATACCTTCCGGCCCAATAGCCGAGCATGACAAATAGGTGCTCAGATAGGGTCAATTTATGACAGTCACTGCTGATTCTTAACTGTTTGATTCCTTTGTGAATTTCAAATCATGTTTGTTCGTAAACCCTTATTTCAAACATATGCATTGTAGTCGGTAGTATAAAGTGTTTTATTCAGCTTCACTTCAATGTACGAAACTATATTCTATTTGTAACGACATACGTGTAAGGTCGCATTGATAAAGTAGCGCACGACTTTTACGCCCCGGAATATTCACGCAAGCTGGCTGTGACGACAATGTCCTAAACTTCGTCTCACGCAAACAAAGCAGGTAAAAGTTACACACCACATTTACAACTACGCCAAAAAGGCAGTTACTCATTGGCAAGCAACTGGA
>NW_017804198.1:263355-289308 GCF_001625305.1 Branchiostoma belcheri
GAAAATCATATCCAGTTGCTTGAGTAACTGCTTTTTGGCGTATCGTATTACCTGGATGTCTAACCTTCATCGACGCACATTTACAACTGTTCAACAAATGCCCCTTTGTCGTATGTAGTAAAAAAAGTGTTACATGTAACATAAATAATGAGCTACATTCGCCTTCACTCAACCAACAAATCTTTTCCACATAAGTCCAATCAGAAATCATTGTCTGCAAAAGGCTAATGGTAGCCTCTATCGGGCTTAGGGATGCGGCTGGAAAGAGTAGAAATCGGTCATATAGAGAGATAGCATGCCGGGGGATTTGGTCTTCTGTTCTCCCCCAGCAGACCAACTCCCCCGGCATGCTGTATCTCTATCTGTCCGATTTTAGCTGTCTCTCCAAGCTTGGTAGAGGCAAGGCTGATGGATGTTTCCGTTCTTCATGTATTTCCAGGGGTTCAAATACATGGGGCTTCGTCAGCCCGTTCCAGGCAGACCTGTGGGTCACTATACTGCTGACGGCATTGGCGGTGGGAATCTTTCAGGGCGTCGCCAATTTAGCCATGAAAGACATGTGAGACAATGTGTGCTTTATGCTTCTTGGAACTCTTGGTTATGAGTAGGTCGGTGCAGTAAGTCATGCTGACTGTTACAAGAATACAGATTATATAAAATAGACTTGGAACAAGAATTACTGTATTCAAGGTCACCAAGGATAAAGAAAGTAGGCTTAGGTACATGTTACATATCCACTACAATCTAACGCAATATATAGACATAGCTTCCGTTCTGTGTTGGTACAAGACATTATAAAAAAGACTAAAGGGTATGTCTGTGAGCTCTTATGTAGACCAAAGGAAAACAGGTGTGGAGTAGTGTACCACACCAAGTGCCAAGGTCAAACCGGAAAGGATCCATGCAAGGAAAATAAAACCTAGATGAAACAGAACGTGCATTGAAAACAAAATTCCTGGAACACCTGTAAACTTAGAGGTTTCGCAAAACATTCATATTGAATCTCCGGGAAACTCATTATCTTTAGAAGGAGTTAAGAGCCTTGATTCTGAATCGGACTTCTTTGTAAGAGGAGAGAAGAAGGCGGTCTACATAAGAACTCACAGACCTACCCTGAAAAAAGACAAGGGAGAAACAAGTTATCTGGCACGTATGACCCGCTACTACGGTCACGTGTCTCTGACGTTACGTTCCAAGTCAGAGTAGACGGGTCCATTCCGTGCACAAGGTTGATGGAGTCAACCGACAATTTGGGGTCCCAATTCATAGTAGTTACTGTTGGGAGTTAAAGCTTAGTCTTTATTTCACAGTGTCATAGATACATTGTCCAAAAAAGTTATATTTGTGAAAAGGGAGTACCAATGTAAAAAAAAGCTGAAAGTAGTGGGTCTACTAGTACTGTATGTAAATAACCGCGGGTGATCCCTTTGACTGAATTACGTTAGATCTATGACAATTCGGTTACTGCATTTATATCATTAAACTGTGTGCTTGAAAGTGTATACATCCATTAACTTTACCTTACGTATTAACATAAATCTATTTCGAACCTTGCAATAAAAATGTTTGCTAAACATTTTACAGAGATGATGAAGGTGATGCACCTACGGACAATGAGACAGGTTTCTGGGAAGCTGTGTGGCAATCGTTCGTGGCTTTAGTCCAGCTGGGCCCGGAGTTCCTGCCAAGGTCGTTATCAGGTATGACAATTATCATCAAGTATAATATCCCTTAAGCGTCGGTCACAACTCGCCGTACGTGCTTTTGCGTGCTGTCTACGTGCAAAAACGTGGACAATCGTACGGCATCCGTGCGTGGTGAGTACCACCTCCGTACGGAATCCTACGGATTTTGGAGCACGCAGACACGCCGTAGAACGTTAAGTGCATGTAATACTTTTTCTACGTGCGGTCTGCGGATTTTCCACCCGTGCGTGCGAGTACGTGCGACGCGCGTGCCCCGTACAGCCTATGAGCGTGCAACGTACGGACTCCGTGAGTCTAACTTCACTATTCTCACGTGCAATTGCTGTACGGACAGCGCACGAAGCACGTGCGTGCCACGCACGGTGCTTGCGTCGTCCGTGCTTACTCCTCACTTCCCAGTTGACCTGCTCAATGACCACGCAGAACACACGTGCACCATACCAGGTGCTCCGCACGTGCAACGCACGTGCAACGCACCTGATTTCTACAGTATATAAAGACGACTTGACGGGCGACTGCCAACTGTCACTGTCTCTGCTGTCACTAACTGCGACTGTATCCAAGATGCCCAGGAAGGCTCAGAGGGAGACTGCCAGACAGGACCCCAAGAAGCGGGCCGCGGAAGACACCAGGGCGGCTAGTGATGATGAAGTTAACAGGAGGTGCACGCACTTACAACGTGCGAGTGAGTAAGGAAACCGTGCGTACGCCGCACGTGTAGGTACGGCCTGTACGCGGCAACGTAGCAATCGCACAGAGATCGTGCGTTGTAAGCACGTACAACTCACTTACCACTTGCGCAACGTACGATGCACGCAACCGCTGACGGCCAGGCGTGTCGTGCAGACCACGTACGTACACCTTGCGCAACCGTGCGAGTGACGTACTCCCTCGGCCGGCCACCCTACGTTTGCAGAAAAAACGTAGCAGACGTAGCCACGACAAAAACGTACGGACAAAAAGCACGCACGGCGAGTTGTGACCGACGCTTTAGCGGCGTCGTGTGGCGTAGTGGATAGAGCGTTCGACGCTCAAGCAAGGAGCCCCGGGTTCGATTCCGGGTCGGAGCACAGGGTCAGAACACGCGCACCGACGTTGTGCCCTTGGGAAAGGCACTTTACAGTATCGCCCCTCAAATAGAGGGACAAGTCTCCAACGGCAGTTGTCTTCAGCTGGCGGCCGAGAGCAGCGCCAGGCGGGCTGGCGTAGTCAAGGCGGACCTTTAGCGTAACCAAGTCATCCGGCAGCTCGATGCAGGCCTCCCAACCGGAACCAACACGTCTTCATCGATATGGATCCGCTAGGGAAGACGGGTGCTCAAGTGGTCTGTTATCCACCTTAAACAAATCCACGCGAAGGCCACCGTGTCACCTGTGACTCTCACTCAGGTGTAGGGACTGACAGCATCATCCTACTCGGGAATATCTTTATCTGTATATCTGTACATGTATCTGTACCCGTACATGAGTGTGTATCTGTACATAAATCTGTATCTGTACACGAATCTGCATCTGATTGCGAATAAAGATAGCGAGTTATTGCCATAGAGATAATATCCCTAATCAGTTGTGATATTCCTAATTAAGTATGGGATTATCAATCAGGTACTATATTCATAGGAGGGTTTTAAATGGTTGTTTTTTAAATGGTTGTTTTCTAAATGGTTTCTTTTTTTATTTTTTCGACTTTTTTTCCCTAGGTCGCGTTTCTGCATTTTTCTGGGGAATCGGAATCCTGGTGGCCATCTCAACGTATACTGCCAACCTGGCTGCGTTCCTGACTGTACGAAACGTGGATAACTCTATCAGCTCCGCGGAGGACCTTCTTAAACAGGTTTTACTGTGTCCGTAAATAATTTCATCAGATTAGTAAAAGAATGTATAGCAAAGTTCTCTGATCACAACCATTTATTTTTTTTACGAGCCGACGTTTCAATGACCGTCTGTCATCTTCATCAGGGCAATTCTGACTGGTTTGCTGTGCCCTGACGCTAGATGTTACTTGGTGCATAGTGCACTAAAGGTGTTACATGGTTCACAGCTTAAGTGCATTGTGAACCAAGTAACGGTGCGCTGTGAACCATGTAACAACCATGGTTGTGATCAAAGAACTTTGCTATTCTGGTAATGTTGTGGCATTAGAACATGGTTTGATGCCCATAGTATAGTCCCTGCCACGCCGCCAGACAACTGTGGTTACGCCTAGGACACATTACCGGGGCCTGGACGGGCAACTTTTTGGAACGAAAAGTACAATATTATAAGAGGAGGAAACATAAAAACATTTAGAAACTAGTCACGAGTACTACTTGTGTTCTTTCGTAAAAAGAAAAGTTGTTTTTGCCGGCCAGGTATTGGCTTAATCAGGAAAAGAGCTGGGACATCTTCGGCTGTGCTTGGCTGATGTTCGCCAGCCGAAAGTTTTAAAATGTTTTAAAAATTTGAGTGTGGACGGGGGTTTCGGCCATAATTTGCAAGTATTAGGCAGGTGATAGATAAGTGATGGTGGCTTGTCAGGTGTCAATTTTGACCTCAAATCTTACTCCAATCTGATTCGGTTCTTATTGAAAAGTAGACTGCACGGGACTCTAGTAAGGGTGATCGAAAGCCTCAGCCATCGTTGATTGGCTGGAGTCTTGGGGAAGTTTTTTTTTAAATGTTGCATGGCATGTTTACACATAGAAGACTATTACAGCATAGCACAACAAATAACATTGGATATGTATAATGTCGTGTTACATCACATTAGTAATGATAATCTATTTTCTTTTATTTAGACAACGGTTTCCTACGGTGTTATAAGACCCTACGCGACATGGGTGCGCTTTAAGACTGCTACAAGTGAGCCACAGCGGTCACTAGGAATGGTCATGCAGGCACACAAAGACTCCGTTCTGGCAGAAAACCTGGCAGAAGGTCTGGACAAGATAAGGCAAGGGAACTATGTGCTGTTTGCGGACAATGCTGAAGTGGATTACCACGTGAGTTGTTTATACCACCGTGACAAAACTCATATTTTCGTACACGGATATCCAATGTTATGCGAACCAATCATCAGATCCTCTTTAGTAGAGTCAAGGGCTTTTTAGAAGAATACAAAAGGTCGGAAAACCAATGTATAAACAGATCTAGGTTTATTGCTTTTTTCTTACTTCAGGCCAGCCGTGAACCCTGTGACATTCAGACAATCGGGCGGCTGTTTTGGCAGACAGGATACGGGATCTTCCTGCCCAAGAACTCCAAGTACACCGTGGAGTTTAACAAAGCCATTGTCAAGGCAAAGGAACGCAGTGTAAATGATGAACTTGACGCCAAGTGGTGAGTACAGTCAAATTTTTTTTCTTCAATCACATGCAAAACTCATATTTTTCTGCCCTGGTGATTTAATTAATTGATTATCCGTCTACGTGATAGTTTAAAGTTCTGCAAAGTTTAAATAATCTAGGGTTTCTGGCACTCTTGATGTGCCTTAAGATAAAGAAAGCATTTATCCCTATTCACTTCAAGTTGTTTTATTTATAAGCTGATTTATATATTATATTACATTATATTATATTATATAATGGGCATTTGGCTAGATAAGCAAACTTGGTTAACGGTGTGTTAATCACAGCCGGCAATTAAAAGATTAGCAACGCAAAACGGATTGCTTTTAGTTACTCCTTGATTATTTTACATACTTTACCGTATAATGGTTAGTGCAGTTGTCAATATTTGTGCTTATATGCTACTTATTCAACTGGGAATCAAATTGGGCCGTCCTACATTGAATGATTACCTGTGTCTAATATGTTGACGTTTCAGTAGTATAGGGGTTTTAGCACTTATGAAGCGACTGAAGAGAAGAGAATTGCCTTTTAGCCATTTTCTCTCATTTTTTTAAAGCCAGAAAATGCGTAGATGCAACAGGCCGAAACTAGCAGACGTGCCTGTGTGTGAATCACTGCTAAGGTAAAAAATTAGTAAAAAATACAATTAGCAATGATGGCAATAATTTCCTATACCTGTTGATTATATGAGAACATTTATTTCAATCAGGATAAAAAGCCAAGAGTGTACCGGCAAGCAGAAGAGTGTTTTGCAGTCGTCTGTGATCGGACTACAGGACATGTTGGGTGTGTTCGTGTTGGTGTATGGAGGCATGGCGCTCGGACTTATCCTGATGATTGGTGAATTCTTCTACACCTGCGCTCAAGATGTGAAGAAGGCGGATGCTCAGGTAAATCTTCTTCTTCTTACTTACAGCTGAGCCCTATTACTGAGATTATAGGCAGATTGCTCATGCGTTACCGTTATGCCGAGGTAACATCGCTTTCCAAACCAGGACCCAGCCGGGCTATTCGCATAAACCGAATATAAACATCATCATATCATTAACTTCTTAACAGTCAGACGTTTCTGGTAACACTTAGTGATTGTGTTTTAATCCTTTTTTTGCACGGCTGGGCCCCGGTTTTTAATTGTGACCTCAGCAATAGTTATAGTTATCTATAACGCATAAACATCTTGTGTTGAAGATAATTTTATTTTCTAACAGTTTGATAGAAGAACGAAGGTGTGAATATTTTTCATGGTGGTTTTACCTTTAGATCATATAATTTCCAACGACGTAATAAAACTTTAGGATTATTCTATATTATGCAGTGTCATTTCTCTTATACGACGGTATTGGATATTCAGTACTACATTAGTACAGTCTTATTAAACCCGTGCTACGTATAAGCATATATCCTTTTTATTCCTTTGATAAGTTGACCCTTGTCTTTTACTTTTATTCACATATTAGCCAAAGACAATTATGGATGCAGCAAAGATGCGGCTGAAGAAGATGTGCTCCTCCAAGAGAAACAGTAGTGAGAATAACCAAGCTTAGTCTAAATCAACGTTAGCCGTAGGCTCCGACCTTACAGTTACAAGAACGCATGTTTGACCGTTTTAGGCTTTATAGATGTATGCCTTGTCCTGTCTGGTAGTGTCAAAGGTACTAAATTTTTTAGCAACCTTTTCGCATCAATATTTTTTCTCATCAACAGAAACATCAGAAACATCCGCAACTGAACTGCATTCTGGGGAATTTTAACCAACAAACACGTCATTCACCATTATAGAATTCATGTATTAAAAAACCCAGCTTCAGACAATTAACACTACCATATAAATACGACTCATCAAAACTGTTTGTCACAATGCATTGCGGATCAGCTGCTGTGGCAGGTCTCCTACAAGAACAACAGAAAAATGATATCATTAGAAGGTAACTTAAGACTAAACTGAAACTTCAGCAGTGAAAGGTAAGTTTGAATCAACTTATTAGGCAAGTACATTACATATTAACGTGAACACATGCGTTATACAAGCAAGAGTGTTCCTTCATGCATCTAGTCTTGAATTGTAACAGACTTATCACAATGGCTTTTTCATCTTCTTAGGAACATAATGTGCATTATTAGGGGAAGTACGTTCTATCACATCTTTCATCTTTCAAGCATTGTCACACACAAAAGAAAAATTTGACATTTTTGCAAACAGTTTTTAAAAATTACATAAAATATTTTCAAGTCTATGTGCTTCATTTTCAACATATCTAATAGTATATATTGCCAATAGAATTCGCTCGATTTTGTTCCCTGCAGTCTTGACCCTTCAGTCTATATTTCATGCCGCGAAACATGGTGTAGACAGTGTATGATATGCGCTAAAATCATCGCATGTACGATATGCAAGGAGGTTACAAAAGGACCTTGATATATGCATATGTATACAAGGTGTCCAGCCTTTTTACTAAAGCAGGGCCACCAAGTAGACTGCAACCCATCACTTGTATGCCTTACAACCTACGCAACGCCATTAAAATACATAATGTTCAGATCTCATCTCATCACTCTATTTGACAGCCTAATCCTATAAGTTGTATATTTTGTACACCAGCTTTATTTTTCAACCTATGTCTTCGGTTCTTTGTTTCTTTTTTTAATCTCTTGTTGTCGTCGTTTTACGGTTAGACTTGCAGCAGCTTTTTGTTTATCTAGCTTTGGATTTAACATATTAAAGAAACTGCCGGGATGTGGAAACAGGTGTACACACGTTGATAATCTGCCACTCCAAAAAATAACAAGCGAAAAAAAAAATAATTTAAAGAATAGATATACGTGAAAACTATACTTACTTGTTCATACTGTTAAAGGAAGGCCACCTGGGTTTACAGTGCTTTGCTGTGATTTCATGCAAAACTTTTTAAAAATGTTATTGGGATTTTTTCAATAATTTTTTTTAATACAGGCGCTAGGCCTCTGATGGATATTGATTTCCTAGACCAACCCCCCCCCACCCTAAACATACCAACATGTAAGCATATGGATGGCAACAAGCAGAGCGGGGAGGGGTGATATTTATTTTCTTGGCCAGTACTTCGGTCACTTTACAGGGAGAAGGCCACAGTAGAATATTGATTGGCAAACTTTTCCCGCAGTTACCACTATGGAATTATAGCATCTGCTAGAATAAAATTGATAACAAAAATTGATAACAAAAGAGATATTAATATTCAAAGTAGCATATTCAATACCTGCAAATATCCCTTATATTCTAAATTACATAATTTACGAGTTAGAGTAGACCTATCACGAAAAGCAACAGATTTATAGAATTGTGCTGACAGTGAGCGTTAGCTCAATGTTTATTAGAAGTTGCTTTAAATGTTTTTGCACTGGAAGGCCGTTTGAAAATGTGTTCAGACCTATATAGCTATACAAGTTGCCAACCCAGACAATCAAACGTGATAACATTCATTATTTAAACATTAGATGACGTGCAGGCCTGTTGATAGTTGCAAATTCATGATATCATGTTAAAGGAATGGCAATTATTCTACTTGCTTGGGTGTTGAAAAACCTCAGTAGCAACAAGTGCTCTTTCTTGTTGTTTGCTACCACGAAGGCATCCAGCGACAAAATACTACTAGAAGCTTAAGACTGAGAACACTTGACAGTGATACTCGATTTGGGACATCTGCTTGTCACGTTTCAGTGCTTCAGTAAGGGGAATATATTACTCTTCTTGTTCTTTTTAGGTAGCAGGACAACATGGGAAAACAGCTCGGACACTTGCTGATTCTCCTTCTCATCATCCTGATGGAGCCTAAATTGCATGAAGCTACTAGATGCACGCGATGTTACTACGGCGGAATGGGACGACCTTCCGGTTGTTTCTGCTCTAGAAAGGGCCTCACTCGCGTACCCAGTGTCACAAGCTCCATCACTTTTTTAATATTGGATGGTAATCAGATAACCAGCTTCCCCACGTACCTCCTAAAAGCCCTCGTTCAACTGAGTTTGAGAGGTAATAGGATTAGCATTCTGCCAAATTCATTGTCCAATTTACCGCAGCTAAAAGACTTAAACCTGTGCGAAAACAGAATAAATAGCATTAAGCCCGGAGTGTTCTCAAACCATTCAAAACTGAACTTTCTGCAGCTGTCTAAAAACAGCATAGCACATCTACAAAATCGTGCATTCTCCAATCTACCCAACCTCGAAAGGCTACGTTTGAGCAAGAACCGGATAAAATACATCCAACCAGGTGCATTCTATAATCTGCCTAATCTTCTTGACATACAACTAGACTACAACCAGATAAAATCCATCCAGCCAGGCACTATATCTAATCTACCCAAACTTAATAGTTTGATCCTGGACTATAACCAAATAACTTCCATCCAGGCGGATACATTCACCAATCTACCTTGGCTAGTAGATTTGTACCTCAGGGCAAACCGGATATCTTTACTACATGCCTCTATTCACGGCATGTTGTCAGCACTTCGAGGGGATGCACGTTTTGACGACAACCCCTTGCAGTGCGACTGTGGCATGCGTCCCCTCAGGCTGAAAATGACAGGTTCTGCAAACGACAACCGTTTAACGTGTAAAACCCCTGCCAACTTCCGTGGACACAGGCTTATAGATATTGATCCTGAAGACCTGATTTGCAACCAGACCACCGTATCAACGGTGCCTTTTAATAGCCATATCAAAATTACGTCATCTGTGGTGTCAACATTTTCTTCATTTGCAAACACAGAAAGCAACGATAGCCAAACAGCATATCCCATTGTCACACAGTCATATGCTAAACGATTTGAAAGTGCAAAAGACGGGTACGATGACACCACCGCTTTTCCCCATAACAAAACCCATTCTGAATCAACAGTCCACCCTGTAGGCTCTACATCTACTCCGTTATCTGCGGTGTTAATCTTTTCTTCATTTGGCAACACAGAAAGCAATGTTGAACCGACTCTGCCTCATGTTAAACGATTTAAAAGTACAGATAACTGTCACAATGGAACCACCACTTCTTCGCATTATCATTGGGACTTCAAAACCAATGCTGACTCAACAGAACATCATGCAAACATTGCAAACGAACGACAAAGTACATCCCCTGCAATTACTTCGGAGAGCCCCTATAAGTCTGATACCAGTTCCCCTCAACCGTATACCATAGGTTACACCTGCGGTCCAATAACTGGCATTTTCCTGATTGGCAGTATCATTTACATCACCAGAATGAAGAAAAGGATCAGAAATCTTCATTCAGCCCCGAATTCCAAAGCTGTTGTAACTGATACAAAAAGTACGGCTGTTACTGTAGCAAGCGAGAATCAGTATGAAGATATAGATCAAGAAGATCAGACAGATCAGGGCCGGTCTTGGTCGGTCACTGAATCCAAAGCATTTATTACAGCTATCGTTGTAGCTAACAACCAGTATGAAGATGTGAACCAGCATCATCAGACAGGTCAGGGCAAGTGTCGAGCTAGTTTTGGCAGACAATGCCCAGATACCGTAACAAGTGGTCAGACAGGGAAGGGTCAGTACCAAGCTACAACTCAACCCTTGGATTCTACAAATCCAACATATAGCGCAGATTCATCCAAGGCAAATTTACACAGCGTATACACGGGTCATGTATCACCACCTAACAGCTCGAAATGCACAGGCGCAGGTCACGAAAATGAACCTGAAAAAGGGACAATCTTAGCTGAAGCTGCAAATGGAATCAAATTCCCCAAAGATGAGCCTCCCCATCTCCCCTCATAAGGCAAAGGTACATATGACCAGTCTCAACGACTCGATCTACCCCCGCACGGCAAATGTGCTGATGCCCAGCCTCCCCAACTCCCCCCACACGGCAAATGTGTTGATGCCCAGCCTCCCCAACTCCCCAAACACGGCAAATGTGCTGATGTCCAGCCTCCCCAACTCCCCCCACACGGCAAATGTGCTGATGCCCAGCCTCCCCAACTCCCCCCACACGGCAAATGTGTTGATGCCCCGCCTCCCCAACTCCCCCCACACGGCAAATGTGTTGATGCCGAGCCTTCCCTATTACACAAGCCAACAGAGGCCTACAACAACCAGCACGCCTATGAAAATAACGACCTTGAATAGCTGTCTCGAGGTCAAAGATCCTTTGAATTCGTCTGCTACAGATGAATAAACATTCTAGTCACATTCTGTCATATGAAAACAAACTATTAAAATTTTTAACAATTTTAACCATTTCACATTTTAACAATTTTAACATTTAATTTTAACATTTTCTTTTTAATATCCGGTGTTTTGCTTTTAACATTCAAAAACTGATTGTTCTTACTCAAGAATGTCAATAACTTAGAATGTTAGCCCTTTGTATTTTTCTAACATACAAACCAAAATCACTTTTATGTTGTCACAAAAGTATGGAGCTGTCAAGAGAGAAGGGGTACGGCACTCTGCCAGGGCCTACAACAACCAGCACGCCTATGAAAATAACGAACTTGAATAGCTGTCTCGAGGTCAAAGAATTCGTCTGCTACAGATGAATGAACATTCTAGTTACATTTCTGTCATATGGAAATAAACTGTTTTATGTCCTACCTTGGCCGCGATTACGTTCGATACGGGTGTTCCGGCCCGTGTGATAACTAGCGGTACAGCCCGGGGGTTCTTTACGCGTACGGCCCGGGCCTTCCAAATGTTCCATAGAACGATTCGAACGCGTTTCGCCCTAACCGCGTGCACCGATTTCGAAATTCGAATACAGAATCCGGACGTTGGAATTGATGTTGTCGCATTTTTAGTTTAGGGACACTAAATTTCTGCTCATTTCGCATTGAAAGGCGTGTTTTCTTGGGTGGGTATGACATAAATAAAATACAACACGGTGTATTCCGCATCACCCTCGGTCCCAGCCCTCCCGCGAATCGGATCTCCCTTCGGCCGTCGGGCGATCCGACGCGCGGTCTGGCTGGTACCTCGGGCGATACGGAATACACCGTGTTGTATTCTATATGTATAGACTAAGCAACATGCGTATTTTAGTCTGCATGCCCCCTGGAGAATGCGGTGAAAATAAGTCCGACTCTCTGGTATCTCATTATGCAGTAAGACTTCAAGCAAATTTGATCCCACATTTTGGTAAAAGGTACATTTAATGATAACCTCCAAGAAAAGGTGACAACTTATAAAGCATTACATTATAGACTGGTTTGTTGAAAAGGTTTTGAACTGTTCTTAAATCTGGTGCATGCACTGTCATTATAATATCTTCATGTGTGTTACTGTATTGCTAAGTACACTATTACGACGTGTTTTTTATTTTTATTTATACATTCTTGAAGACCATATCCATGTCGGACCTAAACAATGTCAATAAAATTAAACATAACTCCACCACTCTTCTTTTTAACCGGAACATACCAATCTAGTACAAATTACAGCCAAGTATTACCCATGTCGTTATTCAGTAAAGTAGCATATATGTTTGAGCTAGTCTGTTTCACATGTGCAAAAATAGCCTTGACACATTGATACGTTTGAAAATAAAACGTTAATCCGTCTTAGATGAAAATCAGTAGTGTTTTTTTAAAGCCTATTAGTAACAAACCTTGTTTATTCAAGTCCAGAGAGTTCAGTGATCTTGTTGTGTTCTCGATGTAATTAAGAGTGACGTTGGGAACGAGCTGCTTCTCGTTCACATACTCTACAGCTAGCTTCATGGCGGAAGAAGCGGCAGGAAAGTCTGACAGAGACAGGACACCTGCGGGATTTACAGAACAAAGCTTGTTCACTTACACTACATATTAATAAAGCGGGCAGAGGGAAATAGAGAGTATACCTACATCGTGAGTATACACGATACATTACACGTCACCCTCTCTATGTCAAATGATAAATTTATCATTATTACTGGTTAAACATGACCATGTCACGTAGAAGTAGGAAGAAGACACACATGCCATTTGGCGACAACATAAAAATGCATACATCCCTTTTAGTTTACGTCTGAAAAGATTCCTTATTATTACTAGATTTAAATGTAACAGTTTTCACAATGCCTTCAAATTAATTCATGTTATGGTGTTTCATGTCAAGTATGGCATTTTAATGTGGTGATAATGATAAGCCCTAATAATTATTAAATATTAAAGATGACCATCAGCAATGGGCCACAAAAGGTTGAAAGTGAATTTTATCAAATTACCTACGTCAAAGGGAATTATGGAAGGGTCAGACAAAATTTGAAACAAAGATATATTCTATCATTAGATCCAAGACTAAGCTCACGTTTTACATGTGCATGGTAAAAGAAATGTAGATAATCATAACTTTTAGCTGCGAACATACTCCAAAACGGCATATAATACCTTCCAACGTTTCTTATTTCTTGTTTCTTATCAACGACCCACCGCAATATCTACTTGAGACCCCCCCCCCCCCCCTTCCGCTATTCAAAACAACGTTTTTGGCGGCCAGTCCCAAATGTCATTTAAATGTATGCGTGCTTCTGAAATATTACATTGACCACGATATAACAGCTACGGTAAAAATAAAATAAGTGCATCATCGTAGGCATGCCTACAGACTACGTATAACATTACATGATCTGAGAGTCGTCAGATACGCGGGAACTCTACGATCCAACACGATCTCGACGAGTTGAATAACTGGTCAAAGGCTCACAGAATGCAGCTTCACCCGAAAATGTGCAAGGTTATGTACCTTCACTTTTCGAGAACAGTACCACCACTACCACCTCTCAAAATAGACGACCATCCCCTACAGGAAGTGAAAGTGGCGAAGTTACTGGGCTTGCACCTGCAAGCAGACCTCAGATGGGACGCTCATGTGGATCACATGGTGAAGAAAGGCGGCAAGAGGCTGTTCCTACTCAGAAAACTAAAGACTTTCCGATTATCTATAGAGGACTTACTCACAATCTACACAAGCTACATCCGACCAGTGTGTGAGTATGCAGTACCAGCGTGGCATCCAGGCCTTACACAAGCACAACGTAACCAGCTGGAGAGAATCCAACGCCGTGCCGTCAGAACCATCCTTGGCAAAAACTACACTAACTATGCTGACGCCTGTCTCCTGCTTGACTTTTGCAAAAAAACTCTTTACGATCTCCCTACTACCGGCATTGGTTCCCTCCCCGCCGTGGGGACATCAGTGGACGTACAACACGGTCCAGTAACCAGATTGACTGTTTTAGAACAAGAACTGAACGCTTTAGAAACAGCGCATTACCATACATGGTTAAGTTACTGAATAACTCTGAAACGGCAGTGTAAGAGTAACCTGTTGCTAATGTTGTACAACAGCCTCGCACCAAACCTTTTTACTGCGTAACGTTTTAAACACGTATATCGAATATCAAACCATTTCCTAAAGAAAATGTTTTACGATTTATATGTTTTAACAATAATATCCATATTTTAATGATATTTTGTGACCTCAGAGCAATTCAGGCAGCCAGTATGGCTGCCTGCGAGTCTGTTGTCAGTTTGGTGGTAATGGTAACTGTGTATGTCTTGTGTTTTCAATTTGAAATAAACCATTCTACTACATGCCGATTAAACAAAGGAAACATTGTGCTTTAGCTGCGAACGCAAAAATCAACTGACTACAATACCCCTACAGCAGAGATATCTCCTTCACGGAGTAATAAGACTAATCTTATAAACACTATACAATATGGGATGGAAATGTGCTTAAAAGGACATAGCTCAACTTACCGAACCGGACGGTGATTTTGTCCGTAGCCAACGATGTTCTTGACACTAAGACATGTATCAGGACAACAATGACAAGACCAGTTGCCATTTTGTCCCCTGGTCTTGAATCTTTTGCGACATCTACTCTATCAACGATGATTTCTAGGTGATATCGGCTTGGTTGCGTCTCCTGTAAACGCGTTTCTTTTAATGAGACAGACTAAAGAAGATCCTGTGGCAGTCCCAAAGTACCTTTTCCTCGACCGAGTGCTTGGACAAATCTCGTATCACGTCTAGTTCTTCAGACGGGTGCAATCACAGTGTTCAATAGCAGGTTTATGTTCCATTGAAATTGTAGCATTCACTGTAATAAAAAACGATAAGCGCTCAAATTGCTTTAGAGGCACATATGTATATCTGAAGTAATCATACATAAATTTAGGTTTAGACATATACCTTACGTTGACGCTTTCGGTAAATTGTACAAATTGCAACTTTCCAATTTGATTCAACTTGTCATACTTTGCTGGAAAGGCTGTGTTTTTTTCAATTGAACAGGTATGGGAAGTAAGTTATAAATTTTGTGCAGTTCATAGCAAAATTAAAGTAAATTAAATCATAATCCATAATCTTCTCCCACTGGCTTCCGGATAAATAGAGGTCATTTCTAATTCCTGCAGGCACAATTTTTTTTGGGGTGACAGAAACACATACATAATAATTATTATTATATTTGTGGCGTAACTCAAGTAAACATATTAGCCACCACTAAACATTACGTATAGGGCATACGAAAAAGTTAAAACTAAGGTAACACTTTTAAGAAAACTAGAAAGGCAAATATTTGCTCAGGAACAAATACAGCACATTTTACTTGTTCTTCCTCCCCATTCCGAATTTCCACATTCCCCGTGCATCCAATGCCACTCTGTATTTACTCGGAGATAGCCATTCCATGCAATGTTGTGTCTGTTTTATTATCCTAAGTTTGATCATATTATCTCAACAGCGAATTAGCAAGAAGAAACTTCTGATGAGTAAGTAGGACATGTGTGTCAAATACAGCCGTGAATACGATTTGTGCCAAATATGGTCATGTATACCATATATGGTAAAAATCCAACTAAAACTATTTTAAAAACGTTAACGTGCCTGTTCAGGCATACGTTAGATTATAGAAGAGCAGTCCGCTCACGTTTTGCCTAAGGCACGGACTGTGATATTATGAACTGACGTGTATTTTGAACTGTGGGAATGTTTCTGGGTCAGGGCATCTGAAATGTTATCTTAACCAGAGCCAACCATGAAGATATACCTACCTGTTTTATACGCAATAACACAAGATTATTTCCAAAACTAGAAAAGTCAGATATTTGCTTTTTAGTAGCAGTGTTCTCGAAACCCCCACATATTTCTAACAAGGATAACTCTGTCATTAGTATACATTTTCGTATTTTTCATATTGTCTACGCCACCATTTATCTGCTTGAAGGCCAAGCCACCCTGTTTAGAGAAATTCTGAACCGTCTTCTGTTAAATTAATATGCAGTATACGTGCTATCCCCTTTATTCTCCAGGCAAATCGGATAGTTTGGGTTCTATTTAATCGATTCACTGTAGAGAGAAATGCTGGATCTCATTCTGGTAAAGCAATGGGATAGTAGGGTCGATATCCGATTGATATACCATTCGGAAATATGGCTGCAGATATGGTAAAAATTGAATATACGTTTCTGAAAGTCAAATACTTTTAAGTACTATGTAAATGAATAAATAGTAAGATCTTAATATCCAGGTGAATTTATTTAGGAATTCGAAGGAAAATGCATTTTTCTGACTCGACGAATGTAAACATGCCGTGCTAGCTACATAATAACAAAGAACAAGTCTGATAAAAGGTTACTTGGTGTATGTATTTATGTATGATTTACATCAACAAATCTACAGACAAGGTCGTCTGCTACATGCCTTTAAAATTTACTTGGTGTAAAGAAAGAAAAACAGTAGTACCTACTTTAAAGTGAAGTAACGCATGCGATTTCGATAGATGACAGACACATTGGTCGTCTTCTTCTCCTTCTTCTTCTTCCATATTACGTGCTTAACCTCAATAGGCTGAGGACTCCAAGCACGGTACGTAGAAGACGTACACAAGACTGTAATGCTTGATCCACTCACACCAGGAAGATCCCCTACTCTTTTCGATAAGTGTGGCGGGTTCTTTAGCGTGCTCGAGGTGTGGTTCTCCCCAAACACGGGACCTCCATTTAACGTCCTATCCGAGGGACGTCCCTAACCGAAGCTAGGTACTCATTTATACCTGAGTGAAGTGAGGAAAGTCGTGTAAAGTGCCTTTCCCAAGGGCACAAGATCGGTGACATGGGTGGGGATCGAACTCGGGACCTCTAGGTCCTGAGCCGAACGCGCTACCGACTGCGCCACACGACCCCACGACATGCCAACGCTGTCGTGAGTTTAGAACAATGTCTGTCCAAGGTAGGAGAACATAGTTTTTATAGTTTTTCTTATACTCAAGCTCTGAAAAGAACTGTGTTTCCCATCTATTTCACAGACAAACACACACAATTAGGGTAGGGAGATCGACCTACAGTGAAAGGTTGAGCCACGAATGACCTTACAGAGGTAAAGTGGCGGAAAAATTAGTATCAGGGTAGGGGTCACATGATTTGTCTGTTCAGCCGACGGGAGACGAGATTTCTAAAGTTATGGACCGCAGATGACTAACTTTGACGGGATTAAATTATAGTATGTTGCACTATAGAAACACTACCAAGAACCAACCATTAGGTTGGAATTTACGGCAAAATCTACAAAATACATACTTTGTTTACCTGCGACATTGACGCCTGAGGTCGCCCATTGAACTGCGTTCCGCGGCCTTCAATGTGCGTGTAGAAAAACCGGTTTATGTCGTGCAAGAGAACGGTCACGTAGTTCTAATAAATCATACTGCTCCTACATATGGATGTCGAATATGCTACGTGTCATTTTTTTGTTTATTTATTTAAAAAAATAGTAATAGGCGTTAATGAAACAAAGGCACGTTTGGCCATTGGCCGTCTAGCGACATCCTGCTACAATGCAGCAGAACGTCAAAAATTGATAAAGACCTGATGTCCAAACACAAACTAGTATGGATACGACGCCTATGAAAGCGAGGCATGGCGCAAGGGATGACGAGTACCCCGGTTGTACGCGCGGTATTTCAAATTCGGAAAGCTTTCAGTGGCATTAAAAATCGTTCCAAGTCGGAATCCGACCGGTAGTTCGTTTTTGCAATGTGGATACTTTCATTAATGCCCTTTACTTTAATCTTAGGATTTTTTATGCTCAAAAAATGCTCAAAAAATACAAATTGAACTCGTTGTAAATCAAAACTTTTTAGAATATAAAAAAAGTGTAAAAAATTTGGTTATCAAAGAATCTACTTTGTCATGAATAAGAAGAATTGCGTAAAATAAGTTGTTAAGTGTTTTAACCATATACTAAAACTATTTGTAAACTTTTGTTGAAATTAGGATTTCAATAGAACAATAAAGTAATGAAGATCGTGAATTGCTAACCAGAACTTTAAAGTCATAGTGGCATTCTTTAAACATATCAGTTGTACATGTATATCTTAACATCCCCCTGGTCCCCAATACGCAATGAAATCACTGTGTACTGAGACAATACACAATGTAACAAGATATATGGTTTATTTTTACACAACTGTTTTATTAGGCGACGTTTTGGTGATTGCGTGTCACCTTCCTTGTTGCTTTCTGATTGGTTCAGATTATACTGCACAGATATAACTGCCACATCTACATGTCATTGATTATAGGGAATTTCATCTACAGACGTAGCTTCACCGTAACTTTGGTTACCAACCCTATGAAACTATGAAAAATGTATTTATCTACATATTTAGGTCAACTTTTAATGTCTATTTATTTTTATCAAAAGCACGGGCCTGATATTTAATTATAGTAATTTATAAGCATTACATCCTTTTTCCAAAATGTTTCTATTTCTATAAAGTGTACTAGTGTGAACAAAACGTTGAGCATATATGTATTACGTTATTATTTCAATAGGTGAATATTTATACAAACATGCATTAGCTTTGCATACATGTGTCAGTACTTATCGTACACACACACACACACACACACACACACACATATATATATATATGTATATATATATGCGTATGTATGTAAGTGCTGCTAATATTTGCTCCTTTAGTAAGATGTACGTTAAGCTGTTAAATATACGAAGGTTGACAAAATTACACTTCTGCTTAGTGGAATCATATTCCACTGACATAATATCCTAAAATTTATAATTTTTGCTGGCCTTAAAAAGCAATCAACAAATTATCTAGAATATGAAACAGGATAAAGGACCCAAAAAATCACCCCCTTAAAGTTTTTCTGTCACCATCATAATATTTTTCTCAATAATTACGACTTCAAATACACACAATTCTGTTAATAAGAAAAACTAGTTTGTTTAAAACGTCTTTAACAAGATTCTACATACATTGAAAGTAAGTTTTTTTAGCTTTGACATAGCAAGACATACATATCTTAAAGCATGAAATGGTTTTAATTATTTTAGAAAAAATGTTCTTAAGGTTGTGGTCAACTAAAGTTGTTTGATTAAGACTTAAGCTTGCTTATTTCTAATACTGGTTTATTTGTTTCATGTAAAACTCCTAACAATGGTTCCCACATGGCAGTCACAGACTGAATTGCGTGTTGGTTCCATTAACAAAAGTTGATATTCATACTAAAAACATTAACTATATAGCTTTATTGTTGTCAGTCTTCTTCCTACGGGAACACATCCTCTTCAGGCGCATCTTTGCTGCCTCTGCAATTGTCTTTGGCTGATACATGAAGAGAAATGAAACAGTAATAATCAAATCAATAATGTATCTATATATTTATGTGTTTGACTGTGTGTGTGGGGGGGGTGGGTTTATTTGTGTGTGCATGTGTGTGTGTGTGTGTGTGTGTGTGTGTTTAGGCAGTATGGGGTAAACAAGACTAAGTAGATCTTCAATACGTGCATATCAAATAAATCTAGTATGTTTCTTGAAATATTCTGCATAAAATGCAAGAGAAATAACCCTGAATATTGTTGACGGAGGATACTGTTCGGAACTACGATTTTCCAAGTTTTATCAAGCGGTGGATAATAATATGATTAATTCATCGCGGACAAAAAAAGATTTTCCAGAAAAAAATTTGTACCTTCTCGAAATTGAATAAATTTGAGCCTATTGAGCGCACCACTTCAAATGAAAGTTCTCCACGTGCCAGGACCCTACCACATTTAACCACCCTAGTTCGTCTTGTATATATGTGAAAACTATTGATCACTAGTCTAGTAGATTGACACATAAAATTAGTTATCCATATAATAGTGTTCCACCTTATTATTTTCTTTTTATATGCTCTTGATCACTGATACAAACGGCAACACATATGCAGTTGTTAATAATCTCAGTAATACGACTCAGCAGTAAGGTAGAAGAATATTTACCTGAGCATCCGACTTCTTTACATCTTGAGCGCAGGTGTAGAAGAATTCACCAATCATCATGACGAGTCCGAGCGCCATGCCTCCATACACCAACACGAACACACCCAACATGTCCTGTAGTCCGATCACAGACGACTGCAGCACACTCGGTTCTTTGCCGGAACACTCCTGGCTTTTTATCCTAATAAAAAACACATAAAAATAACATGCACACGGCATTCTTGTTGTATTGCTAATTATATTTTTCACTTTTACCGGTTTTACATGGAGTCAAACATAGCTAGATATGTTCAAGTAGCAAATCCCTGTTGCAACTGTCTTTGGGCTTGTAAAAGAGAACTAATTTCTAGAGCAGGTGGCTAAACACCGGTAAGGCACATGATAACGCTGAACTATTCAAAATTTTAACGTTTAGTATCATGCAGAGGATTCATTTATTCAGTAAATTTTAATTTACGTCACGTATTTGATTAATAACGTTAATGCAATTCTTGCATGCAGAAATCAACATTTCTTTTACCATGCAAATAAATTAACAAAATTATGTACTCACCACTTGTTGTCTAATTCATCGAATACGCTCCGTTCTTTTGCGGCGACAATGGCTTTGTTGAACTCCACGGTGTACTTGGAGTTCTTGGGCAGGAAGATCCCGTACCCTGTCTGCCAAAACAGCCGCCCGATGGTTTCAATATCACAGGGTTCACGGCTCGCCTGTAGTATAAAATCAGAAAAGAAATGTACAAAGAAAAATTTACTATTAAGTTTTTACCTATCAAAAGTGGGCATAGAAAAATAATTACTGTGGTATCAAATAATACTTACGAAGTAGTCCAGTTCTGCACTGTCCGTGAAGAGTGCATAGTTCCCTTGCCGAATCTTTTCAATACCCTCTTTTAGATTCCCTACAAGAACGGAGTCTTCATTCGCCTTCATGATGAGTCCCAGTGATCGTTGTGGTTCTGTGGTAGCCGTCATAAAGTTCACCCATACCGCGTAAGGCCTTATGACACCGTAGGAAACTTTTGTCTAATCATACAAAACAAAATAAAACTAAATAGGTTAGCAGGGGCAATGCGGTGTAGCACGACATGGCAATAGTATACACCAGTAATGTAGTAACTTTTATATTTTACAGATTCAGAACAGCATAGTGTATGTAAACAGTGTGTGACCACTTAAAAACTGGTAAAGACAAAAAACCGTCTGACCACAATACTCCTGCAGGAGGTATACCTCCCTCACGGAGTGATGGATGTTCTTTTACGAGAGTACCTGTTTAAGAAGATCATCGGCGGAGCTGATAGAATTATCCACGCTTCGTACAGTCAGGAACGCAGCCAGGTTGGCAGTATAGGTTGAGATGGCCACGAGGATTCCGATTCCCCAGAAAAAGGCAGAAACGCGACCTAGAAAAATGACGTCAAATGGATGTCAAAGCAATAACCAGGACTTAATAGGAGGAAGTTTTTTTTTTTATACAAACCTATAATTCAGGACTACGATGCCTAGATTGAATATGATTGCAAACACCATACCTGATAACGACCTTGGCAGGAACTCCGGGCCCAGCTGGACTAAAGCCACAAACGATTGCCACACAGCTTCCCAGAAACCTGTCTCTTTGTCTTCATTTCCGGTTGCATCACTTTCGTCATCTCTGTTAGGTATTAAAAAAGCAATATCATCATCATCGGTAAGCTGCAGCGCATATGTAATAATGTATATAAGTGTGCAATGTTCTATACGCGTAAGAAGATTTATTTACAGTCAGTTTGAAAACTTCGCAGTATCCAAGCGAACCGACGTATTTGTGTTGGGTGGCAGGGGACAATGCCATATATAGCTAAAACCGCACTCCTCCAGAGACCTCCTAACTCCTGATGCCCAACATCTGGCACCAGTTTTGTCTAGTTCCATGTGACAACAAAGAGCATCAAATAGAAAAGTGTCTGATGATACTTTCTGGGGAATTCTGATAAAAGGTTTGATAGCGTTTAGGGAGGCTTCCACCTGAATAAGAAACCTCCCTAGTTCCGCTCTTGCAGCGAGGCCGCACGCTGATCTGGGTACATGTACAACTTAAAGGTAAATTAATTCAATAGGACATGATTTAGGACTTCTGGTAGAACCGTCCGACCCATAAAGAAATATGGGCTTAATGCAGGTTTTGAAAAGTTTGCTTCTGACAGCAAAGGGGCATCTGCTTAGTCTAGTGACTGATTTATCCCAAATGTAAGCTTAATTGTAGTTACTTGACGATGTATATATATTAAGTTATTTGTATACCACCCTTTTACTGTGGCATGTACATGTACTTAATAACCAAGTGGGTATGTGTTTATCATAGACGTTCAAAACGTTATCTTGTAAAATATGTGCTTTGTATTTTTTTCTAATATTGCTCGAAAAAAATGTCAGTTAAGTTGGCTAATGTTCACAAAAAATTATCAACTTTAAAATCGTTTAAATGTTATTTACCTATATTTTGTTGTGTGCAGACTTTATTTTGTTCGTGTAGCTTTCTTAAGTCCAGAAATGTTCTTACTATACGAGTATAAGGTACACAGCATCTCTGTAGATGTAATTGTAAAGTAAACACTTTGAAACCCATTTGAAGAAGTTAAAAATATATGTCAGACTAATGAAATAAGATAAAGCAATGCCTCACATGTATTTCATTGCTAAATTTGCGACGCATTTTTCATGGAGGTAATAACACTTAGTGTCTTACATGTCTTTCGTTGCTAAATTGGCGACGCCCTGAAAGATTCCCACCGCCAATGCCGTCAGCAGTATAGTGACCCACAGTTCTGCCTGGAACGGGCTGACGAAGCCCCATGTATTTGAACCTCTGGAAACGGACGAAGAATGGAAAAACGTATTAGCCCCCAATTGCAGCTAAAGGTAAGACTTTGTTTCCCCCGGAGTTAGGATAGAATCAATTACACGGCTATAATGTTTGTTTATTTATTTATTACAATATGCACTGTGGATTGCATCTCGAAACAGGTGTTTCTGACATGAAACACCTTTTCAAAGCCGCCATACCAATAAAATTACAAAACAATACAAAAAGTAATCAAATCACATAATACAATTTTAGAAACAAATTAATAAACTTAGAAGGTACAAGGCAAGTCAACTTATTAACATTGTGAGAGTTATAGATTCGAGACAACAAGTAACAACAGTTATATAGCCAGCAGTGATATCACCGTTAGCGCGGTCTTGTGGCCAGACAAGTAGCGCAACCACAAGATAACTGCCACGTACAGGGTTGCTATAAACTGTAGGTTTGGCAAAATCTGTTGTACATAAATGAGGAGAGTTTCCTTTTAAAGGCAACCACATCAGTTAGGATTGAAGCCTCAATTCCTAACCCTCTAGTATCTGCATCAAGCTTGTTCCAAATCGTTGTAACACGTAGTATGGAGTGTTAGAAGTTCTTTTGAAAGAAGTCCAAAATCTAAACATTTATACAAGTCATTCAAGCTCTAAATATTTCCTGGAGGTGTTATGATAAAGGATCTCCAAATTGCTGTTCCAAATTTTTCTTCACGAGACTCCTTTTGTAGGCATAATAAATTGTAAAAATCGGCCTTAAAAGGAATGTAATTGGCCAGAGGAGGAAGCCGGCCAGAGAAGCTCCATGCAGGCAAATAGGGCTTCTTTGGCCGGCTACATTCTTTGGTCAAGTATATCCCTTTTTTTTCGCGGATTTCTACGACTTATTCAGCTTGCAAAAGGAGTTAGGCGGAGACTAGTTACAAAGAGCATTGTGCACCTTGGTTCTGGTTTCTTCATGGCGAAGGTGATTCCGTTGTCATAGTATGGAAGAGTGAAGTCCCCGGCTGCCTGTCGCTCGGATGTTATAGATATAGGGGCCAGAGCGATGTCGGCTTTCTGTGGAGAATTACAGACCGTAAGCCTTATGCATATGCATAATATATGAGTAATCTAAAGCCCCTGTTACACATTCTAAACCTTCCTACAATTACCAGCCCATATACAAGAATGGAATTAGAATCGGTAAAAGCAATAGTCTTTTTATACCCCAGACAATACATCGCCGATCATTCCGTTCCATCGTCCTGTTTGTGCGATGTAATTTCCGTAGTATCCGTCTTCAACTTGGTAGTACTCGTACTTGAAACCCAGCTCGGTGGACAGCCATGCCAGATAGTCCATACAAAATCCTACAGAAAAAAGCAAAATACTTTATTTCCTGTCATGGAGAATAAATTAATATTTAAAAAAAATCAATTCATCGCATACCCTCTTTCAACACTCACTCAAAGTCTACAATAAAAACGGATAATATAATTAGACAGCTAAAATAGCAACAAGGGGCCCAATATCTGTGACGTAAAAATTGAATTTGCTGATAAAATACGGTTGTTTTCTATAACAATCTGGCTCTAGCTATTTATTGGTGGTGCCATGAAATATAAAATAACTCTTCGTTGGACATTTACAGCGCTTTAAGAATAAAATATTGACGGATATGTGCTACGAAATGACATTAATGTTGAGATCGCATTTCCAAATTCGGGCCCGGACTGGCTGTTTACATGAACCAGAAATTAAAAAAAATTCTCATTATTATCTTTAATCTATTTATGTGCTTTTGGTCTTTATAGCCTCCTGTGCAGGCCCCGCGGCAGGTGGGAAAGAGTTTTTAACGCGTTATTTTAGTAGCCGGCCATCCTACAACCAGCCACCGGGAGAAGGATCCTCGTGAGCGGAATGGAACCATCCACCGGTGGTTGGTTGTAGGATGGCCGGCTATTAGAATAACATTATTCTAATTCCCACCCACTGTGTATTCGGCGGCTAACTAAACACAATGCCATAAGACTCACAGTGTGCCGTGGATCAGACGTTTTACATCTATAACACACGCTATAAACTCGGTCCGGTAGAAAAAGATACAAAATTTCAACAAAAAGAATCGGGAGCAAGTGTTACCTACTTGAATGTTGCACTTAGTCAAGCGATCGTCAGGGGCGCTGCTGTAAAAAAACACAGTTTTTCTTTGGCATCAAGCATCCCTGCCACCGATTCTTCAACACAGGTCAATGAATACCCATTCAATTGTTGTAAAATAAGGCATACACTTTCTTGCAGATTTGCCAAAAAACTGTAAAAGAACTTTAAGGACACTGCAATCGTTGAATTACGCCAAACCTTAATTTCTTTTATTTATACAAAATTTAACGGCCTCTTAATCAATATCAACAATATCAATAATGCTACAGCAAACTAGAAAGGCCAATATTTGCTTTGGAGCAAATACAGCGATGGGTTCACCACATTTTACGACATGGCAGGGAAAGAATGGGAAACACAAGGGAAAACAATGATTTACATTGATATAACTATAATATGAAGTAAAATACAACTAAAACAACAGTTGGATAGCTATTCCCTACTTTATTGGTTAGGATTTTTAATTGCATAATGCAAACTGTTGATTTTCAAAATAAAAAAAACGTCCATGCCCGGCATTCCAATGCTGGAGCAGGAAAGCTTGAAATACCTACCAAAACACTTGAATACAGACATACTGTCAGTATGGAAATGCTTCTGTGCAGGTGTTAATCAAGTTAAATCCCAACAGCCAATCAGCAAGAAGTATAGAGGAAAG
>NW_017804198.1:294339-306703 GCF_001625305.1 Branchiostoma belcheri
CGGAAGTTCACACCCTCAAACAATACTCCCACATAAACAAATTTTAGAGAATGTATACCATGCAATGTAGCTAAAACATCTCACACCCACATTCTACACAGTCGACTTGACCAAACATTCTCATCGATTTGGCAAGGGTATTAGTCTAATACACTGGGGCAAAACCTTACTCTTTACTCTTGTGGGATTATGTAACCTGGGAACCAATGGAACCAAAGACCTTTTTTATCACACATGGTGGTCAATTTCTAGGGTAAATTTTTGGGAGAGGTATCAGGTTACCTGGAAACCGGAGCCCGTCTCAACGGTAAATCTTTTGTCTGAAAATAAGAAATATTTTAACAGGGACTCTAAAGTTTAAATGAATTAAAATCCGCACTGAATATACTTCAAATGTTATTGTTACCTTCGCCAAGAAGGTTATGTTTTCAGGGGCGTTCGTGTATGTGTGTGTTTGTGTGTGTGTGTGTGTGTCTGTCTGTAAACACGATAACTTGAGAAGGCCTTGATAGATTGTCTTGATACTTGGTAGGTGGATAGGTCTTGATGAGACCTCAAAATGATTAGATTTTGGACCCCCTAGCGGCTTGTTATGGTATTGCAGCTGAACTTCCGGTTTTGATATCTCATGATCTAGACATGCTATGGTGATGAAATTTGGATGGTAGGTAGCTCTTATGCTGGGGAAGAAGTGACGTGAGTTTAGGCCCCCTAGCGGCTTGCTTTGGAACTGCAGGGATATATTCTTGAAAATATTCAAAAGAGGATAACTCAAGAACCAGTTGACGGATCGTTGTGGATTTTGGTATGTAGGTAGCTTACGTGATGCTTAATATAATTATGTAACAATTATGCAAATATGGATGTAATTTGCATAATTTATGAGGAAATTCTATAAATCATCTGCATTCCATGATAGGACAATTGAAGCTTGTGACATTGGTAATTGACAACGAGAGAAACACGGGGAGATATTGATTATGTTAATAATGACTTAAATTTGCATAAATTAATGAGAAAATTTTATAATTATGTAATGATAACTGCTTGGAATTTCATACTTGTGGTATTTGAAAGTCAAATTGAGGTGAACATCATTAAACATCATTTATTCAAATCAGGACCTCATTTGCATAATTTATTAGGAAATGCTAGAATGCATTGTTTGTTAATATAAGACTGTCTTTTGGTTGAGATTATGATAAAATGATCATGATATAATTCATGAAAATTAGGTTCCTATTTCTTAAATCAGGGGGGAATAATCTAATCTATAATTTGTCAGTCATAAAGATTAACATCATTTGGCGAAGGTATGAGATCGGGGAACTCTAGTTTTGTTTTCTTTACAGCGTTGAAATGTGTGTGAAATAACCATCAAGCGCGTTATATGCTTATTCTAGAAAATATCGATATCAAATATTATCCAAACAACTGATTTAAACCGACCTTGCATTTAATAATCTTCAAGGTCACCCACGATGATGACAGTGACTTCGTTACATGTTACATATCCATTACAAAATACGGCGTAGATGTACTCTTCTGAAATCGGTTTATATTTGTGAAAATATTTTTTTTTTACTGTTAGGCGGTACCCATGTAAAAAGTGCTTACGTTTACTGTAAATGACCGCGGGTGACCCCAAATCGAACAAACGTTCGGATCTAATGACGTCATATCGAGCACGATTCGGTTGGAGAAAGGTTGGAAATTTGGGCCCAAATTTGATCACCGTGACAGTAAGGGATAACATACAAATCGCACCACATGCATGCACATCAATGAAGACGCAACAGCATTGCTTAGAGGTCTTATTCCATGTTACAAAAACTTATTTATTAATGGATACTCATAATTGGTCTTGTTATCCCTTGTATGAATCACTCACGTCTTACACCTCACCCCTTAACCCTGATGTTGTCATGTTCTCCGTCCTTGTGAATCTAAGACTAGGCTTTGAGTCATATATCACGTAGCATGTAAAAATATAAGGTTAATGATTTATTATTGCAAAGACTTTTAGTCATTGCAATAAACAAAGCCAGAAAAGTGCTAAGTATGGCTACTTCACATAGTATTGTAGAGCATAACTATATATATATGTATATATGTGGTGCAATGTACAATTGGCAGTCCGTATACAGGACCCTGTTGATGTCTGCTCTATACCCATCTGACACTATTTGTAAAACTGCTAGATACAAATATGGATACAAAATGCTAGTAAAGTCTGAAATTGCCTATGTATGGTATTGTCCTTATATTATTATCCTAATGAATGTTCTGATGAATATGGATTGCCCGACCTCCTTATACATTTTATATACACGTTTTAAAACGAATGAGTTAAAGCTATATTATAACCTGTATATTAAACAATATCGATACATAAATGTCAATATTGATTTATAAATACATAAATCGCAGTGGTTCATTGTTTAATTATGCGCTACATCAATTTCATCATTGTTCTGGTTATACATGTATGTGTTTCCGAAAGGCATAGGGTCAGCATTGCATTTAGTCTTTGCCACTGTATTTTGGTGAGTTTAGTTGTTATGTTCCTTTTTGAAGAATAGATTGATGTGGGTAGTTCTCCATTCCTTAGAAACATATTAGCTGGTTCTTCAGGCTATCTGATATTGTTTGCTTATCCAATCCTTAAGAATTCTATTTTAACTTCAAGACTTTTTATTGTTGGAATTAAGCTAAATAGATTTACTCAAGGACATGCTCTTCTTGAGATCTTCGTCACGATATTTGGGTCAGTTTTCATTGTCTCTGCAGACTTTGGTAGATGTTAGGCTCTCTAGGCCTCAGTTCCTGGTAGTGACCATTAGGCTCGGGTGGTTGGGCTGGTGTATGCATGGTATCCATGGGAACGTCGTAGTCGCTACATCCGCTTTCGGGTCGTCCTGGCCCATCACGTGGAGGCCCTAAGTCTAAACCCTGCCCATCGTCAGCAGTCTCAGCTTCTGCGATGATGATATGGTTCTTGTAGTAGGCATGTGTCTCGGGTAGTTGGGGTGGTGGATGGAAAGTCTCCATGGGAATGTCGTACTCGTCACTTCCGCTTCCAGTTTGTCCCGAGGCGCCCTCTGGAGGACCTACGCCTGAACACAGCACAGCGTCTGGGGCGCCCGTTTGTCGTTCTCGAATGATCATGTGGTTCTGGTAGTGGCTACTAGGCCCGGGTGGGGTGTGTACGATATCCATGGGAACTTCGTAGACGTGACTTTCCCCTCTGTGCCTTGAAGACGCTACGTCCACATACTGCTCATCGGCTGGAGTCTCATCTGGAGTCTCGGCTTCTAAAATCATAATGTATTTACTTTAGATATTCTGGCGGGATATGTGTTTAATATATGAAACTACAATTCTGCCATTTCCCTTTTTAAGAGTACCATTCATTTTCTGGAATTTTTTTAACGAAGTTCGAAGGGTTACGCATTTTAGAGTTGGTGCAAGCTTTGAAGTATAGCAAGCGTCTATTTAAAAACAAAAGCTGTACCAATAAAACTTAAAGTTCTGATATTGATTCCTAACAGGTTTTAGCTCAACTTTGAACTTCAATTAAAAAAAAAAGTTCTTACCATTGCCACATGATTTCTTCCGAACCATCAACATGTACTGGAGAGTAGCTCCTAAAGCCATAGCAGCAAACACCCCGATCACGATGCCAACAATGCCTCCTGTACCCATTCCTCCACCTGAGGTAGAATCATTGTCAGCATGCCAAATATTAATTGATGCTTTCCACGAATACATGATAAAAACTTTGACAGTGTTAATATGCAAAATTATGAAGACTTAGAAGTTTTCAAAATGTTTCCACCTACTGTATGACTAAAAGAAGCTGTTGTTTTACCTGTAGTTAGAGGAAGTTGTTGAGCTACAGTTGCTATGGTGTGCGTAGGTGTCATTTTGTTAGCTTGTTGATGGGTTGTTGGAGTATCTTTAGCCGTTTTTGCAGATTGCTGAGAGGCTATTGGTGTGGTTGAGGCCGATGCCGTGCTAGTTTGTTGAGTTGTATTTGCTACTGTTGTGTCGTCCAGTTGAGAGCCTGCTGTTGGCGTATCCGTAGTTGTTGTAATACGCTGCTGACTAGTCGTGGCCACAAGCGTTGTACTGCTTGGAACTGAAGCGTAATTTGTTTCTGTTTTAGTAAAGCAGTATGCTATATACAAGTACATAAAATGCAGATAAATTTAATGTAAAATGTACGTTAAATACATACGTCGTTCACAGATGAACCTGTTTTCCGTTTTGCAGTCTTGGATGACCCAGTCCCAATTGTTGGACTCTCCGAGGGCGACGCACTTGTTTGGCCTCTTTGGGCTGTCAATGTTCTGGCCATCTGCCCATGTGTCATAACTCGAAAGTGTTGTTTGATCATCGAATGTCCACTCATCATCGCTGCAATATAGGTAAAAGTTAGGTATTCTAATTGTGATTAGATAACCATATACCACTTAAAATCTTTCACAAATGAGCGCACTGAATTACAAATGAAAAAGCAGGTACGTCTCAAATCATACTTTAAAAATAATGTTCCTAACAAGAGATCAATTGATGAAATCATTAAAACACACATATACGACAGTCCGATCCAGACGTCGCTCCCATTGATGCGGTTCCTCTCGATCAGACGGACCAGGAGGGCGTGAATGTCGGCGTCCTTGTCCAGAACAGCCTCCGCGCCGTAGTTGCTGCAGCTTGTCCTCCGGTAGGTGTTAAACTGTTCTCGGGACGGGGGAATCAGGTAACACTTACCGTTATACAGGGCACTGGCCACTCCACTGTCACCAGAGAAACAGGCTTAAAGAGATGGACACATTTGGTCATTACTTAAGGTAACAACAAACTAGGCGTTTTGTATTGCATCGTTGCCTAAGTCTCTGAAGAAAAAATGCAATTTTTCCATTTTCCTCTTACACGATGGATTACGCAGGGAGCCCAATGCACCATTCGTGAAAATTAAATGCGCTTAGTACTGAAGAAATAAAACATAACTAATATATATGTGACAGTGGCTTAATAGGTTTTTATAAAAGCAAAATGTCTCTACTCTAACACAGCTTTAACGCGTGTTTTGTTCTGTTAAGCAACAAATGCTGATTTAGAATGAACAGATGCTATAAGAGTAAAATTATGCATATGGTACTCACTGGTAAGTGGAATATCTGTATTAAAAAAAAAACAAAAAAGTTTTAGATTCCAAGCTTCTCACTTTTTGCCACCATTTTTGAAATATTGCTTTGTATAGAAGTTGAGGTAGGACAGGGTTTTGTAAAATCGTGCAATTTAATGAAATTTAGTAATATTCCTGCATTGTAAACCTCATAATTATTCCGCCGGCAACGCTAGGACCGCCACATCAAAAAGCATTCTGAGTATGGATATCCGATATGGTGAGCATGCCTCAGAGATTACTGATGCTGCATTGGTAGATCACTTCCAAATATGCCGTATTTTTAAGTAACGATCTTACAAAACCTAGATGGCATCCTATTTGTATCCCATGAAAATTTCTTAGCATTTGTCTATATAGAAATGTGTGCAAATGTTACTTACCCCTTTGGCAGATGTAGTTGTTACTGTCCGAACAATCTCTGACTTCCCAGTTGTACCGCGACGTCGACGCCATGACTGCGCATCGGCGACTCTGCGTCACGTTATCTGAGTCGGTGCCACTCGCCCATTGGCTGTTCTCGTCCTCAAGCAGTTGGGTCCCCGCATGATCATAGGCCCAATTCCCATTGACAACGGCCAGTCCGATCCAGTATGACAGGGAGTTCCCCAGGTTGAGTAGATGTGACGCCAGTACGAGGTGGGTGACAACGCTCTTCACCTTCACGGGCTCGAATCCAATGTTAGTGCAAAGCTGATCAGAAAAGTTGAGGAAGTTGGCTTTTGCTGACGAAAACGTATAACAAACCCCTTGAAAGGCAACAGAGTTGTTTTGGTAACAACCTGGAAATAAAACAAACTTTTCAAAGGCTCAGCATGTATTTCTCAGCATTGTAAAAGTGATTCCTGAAACCTTACAGGCTTTATAATCAAACAGCATCTACATGATACACGCAGATCGTTGATGAAAGATATTAAATCAAATCCCTTTTCTACATATCTATCTTATTTATCTTAGTATTTCGAAAGACAAAGGAGATAATACTTACTTGGAAGCTCGATACCTATTCGAAAGAAAGCAACACCATAAATTCATAATCATGAAAATGAATGAGAAATTGGTAAATTACACACAAAAAGAACTGACATTAGGTCATTAAAAATCGTAATTTGCGTTTTAGGAAAATCAATACAGTGCTGGCTGTGTCCGGTAAAAGTATGGGAAATGGGTTTACCATTCTAGTTTACAAATTGTTTTTTTTTTTCATTTACGCAAATTGACTTAATTCTACGGATGACATCCTTTCATCATCACCATCGTCAGGTCGGGGGTTCCAGGTCCCTGACCCTCTTTCTCCAATCCACTTTACCCATGATATCCTTTAGGACCCCAAAACTAATGCGAGAGGGAGAAAATCACCTTTTTCAAGGCTCTGGCCTGGGTGCCACCCTCATATACGTAGTCCGTGGTAGCTAGTGACAGTAGGGAGCCGTCGGTACTCGTGCCGACTCAAAAATTTCGCAAAAGGCCGGCATGTGCCTGCTTGCCGTAAAAGTCGCTATGAACTGCCGCAAAATTCCAGCTTTGTTTTCTTGTGAATTAGCAGAATTTTTTCGGGCTGTAATTTTTCATTCGCCCGCGCGCACTAGTTTGGGGATTTTAAAGGATGTCCTCCATAACATTAAGTCATTGTGGACAATCGGGCATAATGTTCAAGACACATTTAGGCCCTGTTCATGTAAAGTCAGTGAAGGCGCTTTACATGTGGTTTACCCCGAAGCCGGTTTCAAGTGGCTCCATCTGAACGCTCCAAATCACATTGAAAGCGCCTCGATCCCAAGCCTTTTCTAGAGGTGCGTCGATGAAGGTTAGACATCCAGGTAATACGATATGCCAAAAAACAGTTACTCAAGAAACTGGATATGATTTTGAAAACGTCAGACGTTTCAGCTAGTATCCACTAGCTTTCGTCAGTGACTGAGAGACCAGAGGGGAAAGCAGGTTTATATACACAACCTGTTGATTGATATGCAAATAAAGTGAAGACAAATTTTTGGAAGTCGAAAAAGGAACAAAAGTCAGACAAGTCAAGACAAGATGATGCAAATTAGTCTGAAAGCTCCTGTTATACAGGACAGGAGCTTAAGTGTTGTCTGTCCTCGGGGCTGGGAGTGCCAAATCCCAAGTGCCGGAAAGATCGACCCGTAGCCCCCCCTTTCAATGTAACTTCAGCTGGTTATGGATTACGGGGTAATATTTCTTTATTTATATGCAATACCAAATTTTACGTGGCAGCAACTTAAAGAGCAGCAATTGTCAAATAATGTGTCCGTTCTAGGGCGAGCTTCTGCCGGGACAACAACAGCATTCGGCCGAGATACGCTGGGAGGGGGGCACCAGCAAGCAGGTCGTTCACCTTGCGTGTTTCCATCAAACAACAATGAATGCAGTATCAGAGAATCGTGACCGGGCACGGTTTGAAGGGAATGTGTGGCACGTGGACCAGATGTGAGGAATGCGAGTTACCAGAATCGCGATTCGGGTGGCTTCACATGAACAGGGCCTTAAAATGACACCCGCATGTAGAGGCACTGGTAGAGAGTCCTCGGGTGAATATACTGTGATTGATGGAGAGATCACAGGTGGCGATGCGGAGCCGAATAAGAAGGGTGCAGGTATAACGTGGGTCACTATTATAATCTGAGGGACGAGGGGGTCGTACTAATCTGATTGGGTGTTTCCGAAACAAGGAGTGTTATAAATAACGAACACCCAGACATTTAAAAAAGTGACTCCAACAGTAAGGAAGAAAAGATCTACTAAATCTTACTATGACAGTGTATAAACTAGTCGAAAGTCAAATCTATCTTAGTAGTTGTGGCAAATTCCCACTTACGTTTTTTGCAGATGTATCTTTTTTTTGTGTCCCCGCAAAAGACTGTAAACCGTATATTGGTGCTGTTGCAATTTAAATGAAGGATCGGTTTTATGAATCCGCAAAACAACCATAGGCGCCTATAGATTATAACGGGGCCATGACTTATTTTATAGTATTTGATCCAATGTTCGTTGGATCTCTGTTGGCTTTCTAAATACAAGAGTTGTTTATTGAGTACGTGGCGAACCGCACAGGTGATGTCGTGTTGATCAACTGGCTGCAAGCCCAACGCGGAACACTCGGAGCGGATTTTCCCAAACGAAGCCTTTACCGAGGAAAATGTGTAACACGTCCCTGCATATGTGACACTGTGACTCACATTGGGATGGCTAAAACAACCTGAAAAAGCCGACATATATATAAGAACTCTTAACATGGTATTACTACGTAGGTCAGTTTTTTATTAACAATGTTAATTAATATCCATGTGCTTCTCATGCATGGTTAAATGCTAATGTTATGTTTAAGGGAAATTATTTAAACTTTTTCACCAGGTCATGATAAAAAGACAGTTTGCGGCAATGTAGATTTAGTTTCATTTAATTGGTTGTTAATCTGTAAAATCTTCCAGTATTTGTTTTAGATTGAATTAGATATAATATTTTCGTCCATTTACAAAAATATATTCTACGAGGGGTGATCCAAAAGTTCTCGGCCTCTCCAAAAAAAAGTGATGGCAGAAAAATTTTTCTCGTATCTGCTACAAGAAAGCTGCAAAATGATCAAATATACGTCGTAAATTGTGAAAAAAACCTAGCTAGGAAACAGATCCTAGTATCTGTATCACGTGTTTCAGAACAACCAGAGTGGTAATGCATTTCGACCCCGGACTCGTGCAAAAGAAAAATATTTAAAGAAAGAAGTTATTGTTTGATCATATAAATGTTCTGTGTGTTTCATTTGTTTAACCACAATTCCTGACCATTTAGATTTGGATATGAAGGCAACTTATTTTGGCCAAAGCTCGCACCTGCACTTTGGTGCCTGGAGAATGTCATCCATATAATCACACCAATACAGATATAATCACATCAATAATCATGACAGAAAAATGGCATATGAACCTACCTTGCGCGGAACAAAACTGTACAACTGAAAAGGTACAAAATGACGTATAGATATCAGAAATCTTCTTACACAAATTTGACATTTAAATTAGTAGTCTTTGTGATAACAATAGATTGCAGACTGTTAGATTTTGAGTGCACATTACAGCCTAACACACAAATAAAAAAGTTAGCAAAAGCCATTTGACTTTAACATATATAATTACAGCTAAATTCAATCTTACAGTTCAATATTGCACACAGATACTTTTTGCAGTAAAACAGATTATATTCTGGACAGCGTTTTTGTGGGTATGTGAGGGGGGTCGGCGGGGAAGATACACGGTGTGTGTGTGTGTGTGTGTGTGTGTGTGTGTGTGTGTGTATGTATGTAGGTGCGCGTGTGTGTGTGTATGCTAATATGTGTGTGTGTTTCTGTGTATAAGTGTGCGTGTGTGTGCGTGTTTGTATGTGCGCGTGTGTAGATGTGTGCGTAGGTGTGTACGTGTGCATGTGTGTATGTGTGCGTGTGTATGTGTGTGCATGTGTCTGCGCGCGGGTGCGGTAATGCAGCCATTCGAAGTCATTTGTATAAAATTTACTAAAACATCAGCACTATTCTATGGCTTAAAATACGTACGGCTTAATGACTACTCAAAACTTTCAATAAAATGCAAATACCTTATTATACCAATCGCATGTAATTATCATACGGTTCTTTTGACATAGCGAATCACGCAATGATACACATGTTTGTAGATTGAATTGATTTTTTGTGATAGAAAAAGGATGAAGCTAGAAGACGTAGATGAGAGAAACATTTACCTTCTGAAATTGTTATTATAGTGGTGATGGCTGTAGTTATAATTGACAGCTTCATCCTGGAGGTTGACTGAAGAACTTTAGTTTCACCAATCTGGAAACATACAGAGATAAATAAACCTTGCAGTCTAAATAAAAAGGCCAGCTTTGTAGAATTTGAAATAAATAAAATTATAGAAAATTTTGGTTTCAGTTGATTCATAATAAAAACATATTTGATGTAGAAAACACAAATCGTTCTGCTCATATCAATGTATTCTTGTTTGATTATCCTATATGGTATGCTTTGACGAAGTCTGTCAAGTGACCTTACTTGACATTAGCATAGCACAAAGATTATCCAAGCATACCAAAGCCGCGGGCTATCTTGCGTATGTCTGACGTACTGAGGGAGTGTAGATTGAATCTATTCAAAATTTTGGCGACGCATACGTGGCGATCCTAATAGTATAGTATAATGTATGTAATCAATTTGGGAAACTTCTAGCGATTCCACAGGAATTTATACTATACATGCCTAGTGAACGTCTATTCACTGGGGAGCACTGTAATAGAAATTAATGGCTCTCATATTGATATCTGACCTAGATGCTCAGTACACATGTCTTACAAATGCCAACCAAACCAATAACAGACACAATAACATTTGGTCGCACATGTTTCCCTGGCCCATGTGCTTTATAAACAAATTATTAATTTAAGTTTGACAACATTAACATTAATTTTTTGACAAAATTAACAGTAAATTTAAGTTTGACAACACAACACTTTCTTTATATAGACAATACATACAATAAACATTCAATCGTTACCATAGCAATTGTTTTCTTTTATCTGTTTTGTTGTGTTTTTTTTTGTTTTCTTTTTAAGGATGTCAGCTCTAGAACAGTGTCGGCTGGTTGAAAAATGCAAAAACATATGAACGGATCTTTTTACGCAGTTTTTAGAAATGTCAGTCAAATAAGGTAGACAGTACAATCCTCGTTGACTGCTTTATCCTGAACTTTGAACGTTAGGACTGAACGGCTTATTCATTGACCAATATCTACATAATGTACAGAGACAAACAGATAATGGAGTCTAAATAAAGAACCAACATTGTAACATGTAAAGTCACTAACATTATAAAAAGAAAAGAAAATGTTGGTTGGAGTGATTCATAATAAAAGCCTGTATATTTTTTTTTTCTTTATTAAAACATTTATGAGCAAAGTGGACAAGATGACGACACACTCAAGCCGGAGCTTATGTTCATGTCACCATCTAACATTACAAAAATACAAAAGCAAATGCAAAAACAGACATGCAAAGCTTAATAATAACAGAATAGAATAAATAAGGTTACATTGTGTAAAGTACTCCAGGCAGAACTTACAAAATTGATAGGAAAGAATTACTCAAATCTTTTAGTTTCCTTTATAAATGATTGAACATAAAGTAAAAAATTTAAGTTATTTGGATATGATAGTGATACAGAACCTCTAAGGAATAAATGAACTAAAACATCATCAGAGAGATCATTGAGGTTTATGTCAGATCCTACCAACTTAGCTAAATTGCTAAAGAGTTCATGTTGCATTCCAAAACTAGAGTTCCACGATCTCATACCTTCGCCAAATGATTATTTCCTCTGATTATGCAATAGGATCCTTATTTCCATGATCATGAATTATATCAGTTGATCATGTTCTCCACCAAAAGGCAGTCGTAATAATACTCTTATCTTAACAAAGAATGCCATTCCAGCCTTTCCTCATAAATTATGCAAATTATATCCTTATTTGAATAAGTTATGTTTAATAATGTTCACCTTCACTTAACTTTCAAATACCCTAAGAATGAAATTCCAGGCAGTTACCATTGCTAACTTACAACATATTCTCATTGATTATGCAAATTAAGTCTTTATTTACATAATCAATATCTGTCTGTGATTCTCTCGTTCTCAGTTACATTATTCAAATCAGGACCTTATTTGCATGATTTATGAGGAAATGTTAGAGTGGCCTTCTTTGTGAGGATAAGACTGTCATTATGTGGATGATATGATATATTTCATGATGTAATTCATAACAGGGAAATGATCTTATTTGTATTGTTAATGAGAACACACTTCGCAAGGTGTAAGGTAAACATAGTTTGGCGAAGGTATGAGATCGTGTAACTCTAGTTCTATGTTAAATGTCAGATTTAAGTCTATCCTAAATTCAAATTCATTTGATCGCTATTTACAATGTAATGATTGAAAGTTAAAATCAGTAGGCAATGTCGGACACACTTGGGCTGAGCTGGAGATTGTGATATTTGCTAAGTTTTTCCGTTGATATTTGCTAACTGCCAGTCTCGATTCTTATGCACATCACGTCTTATTAAAAATCAACATTGTATCCAACTTTGAAGGATCCTCTCCTAAACAATATGACG
>NW_017804198.1:306723-321831 GCF_001625305.1 Branchiostoma belcheri
CTTTATTTAAAACATTATGAGCAAAGTGGACAAGATGACGACACACTCAAGCCGGAGCTTATGTTCATGTCACCATCTAACATTACAAAAATACAAAAGCAAATGCAAAAACAGACATGCAAAGCTTAATAATAACAGAATAGAATAAATAAGGTTACATTGTGTAAAGTACTCCAGGCAGAACTTACAAAATTGATAGGAAAGAATTACTCAAATCTTTTAGTTTCCTTTATAAATGATTGAACATAAAGTAAAAATTTTAAGTTATTTGGATATGATAGTGATACAGAACCTCTAAGGAATAAATGAACTAAAACATCATCAGAGAGATCATTGAGGTTTATGTCAGATCCTACCAACTTAGCTAAATTGCTAAAGAGGGAGGCACGATATTGTGTATATTTAGGGCAGTATAAAAAATAATGCTGGATACTTTCAGTGGGATGGCCACAGGTACATGCAGGACTGGTTGCCAGACAACGTGTGTACAAATTTGAGTTTAAATTATAAGTGCCCAGACGAAGACGAGTGAGAAGAGCGCAAGTGTACCGAGGGCCTATGCTAAAATATGGAACATGGGCAGGGCGCACAAATTTAATGATTTTCTTCTTAAAACAAGGGAGACTTAGTGAGCGGTCTGCCATGTTAAGGTTATTCCAATGATGCGTTGAGTAGGGAATGAAAGATTTTTTGAAACGGGTTGTGGTATATTTGGGCACTTGAAAATTATGTTTATTTCGAAGGTCATACGAAGAGGAATTTGAAACTGGGGGTGGTATTAGCTCTCTTAAGTATTCTCGTGTATGACCGTTAATGATTTTGTAATATAAAACAAGAGACTGAATATGGCGGCGATCAGAGAGCTGTTCCCACCCTAGCTCAGTGAGGAGAGAATTGTAAGAAGTCCCCCTGATCGCACCAGCTACAGTTAGAGCACACTCATATTGGACACGTTCAATAAGTTTCGCATCTGAAACATTGCAACCATGCCATACAACGCCACCATATTCAACTAAGGGCCGGATAAAAGATTTATAAATAGTTTCTAGAGTTTTACGAGGAAGCTTAAATTTAAGCTTGCTAAATGTAGAGACTTTTTTTGGATGCATTAGCTAGTAGCTTAGATAGCCTGTATATTTGATGTGAACAGATAAAATGTTCAGGTCGTCTCAATACATTTTTCTTAGATGATCACTTATCATAATTATGTTTTTGACGCAGTTTAACTGTTAGTAAAATGACCGTATTTGACCTATAATTATAGCACGAAGAATACCCACGTATGCCAAAGCCGCGGGCTAGTGACAGGGGACAATCTTACAGATATCTGTCGCGTCGGGCAAATACAGAATCTAAACACAACTTTCTTTTTTTCTCTCTCTGCGAAAGAGGCGGGTTGACAAAAATGCATAACTAAACACAGGACAAATTTATGCTGAGGAATTCTGGTATCCACCAGAACTTCCTGACGGGTTATGTGAAGTAGAATGCGGTCGATAATTAGCCAGGGGAGTGAGCCCAGGTAAGGGGAACGCTGGCAAATGACACCCTGGTAATTTTTCCCTAATGTGGCCTAATTCTACTATATACTACTTTTTAGACGGCACATGCGTAGTTTAGTCATTTTAGACGATTAGTCAGTTGGAGATTGGAGGGATTTGAGAAAAAGAGGGCAAATAGTGTAATCATAACTACACAACAAAACACACTAATTATGTTTCTACACATCGTGGCTAAGACTCGGAAGCACAATGTACACTAGCAGCAGACTAAGGAATGTAGAACTTATAGTGGACTGACCCTGGACATAAATTCATTTCATGCCCTGGGTTTTAACCACAGTTTAAATAAAGGAAAGACACTGTAAAAGTGAAGTAAACAGTACAAAAACATGTTCAGAGATACTTACCGAGCCCAGATTACAAGCACCAGGTAGCTAGCCGCAGGGTAAACTTCAACATTACCAATAGAAACCCCTGTCTTCCCAAAATGGCTGTAATCCTTCCTACAAGTTGAGCCTGCAATGTCCGTCTGACCAGATAGACATTAAAAACTGCCGTACACTTGACAACAGCAATATATATTCTAGAGAAGGACTCTTGAAGAAAAGTGCTGTGGAACCATACCCTGCTGTCCTTGTGCACTAATTATCTGGTATCTGGCGTGGTATCTGGCGTGGTAAGTGTCCCCAGAACTAGGCGAGGTTCAGATGACTTATCACGACGCCTGTGAAAAATGCCAAAGGCGTTTTGAAAGTCATCCAAGTGTGAGTGTGTGCGTGTTTGTTTATTTATTTATTTATTTTTTATTTATTACACTTAACCACATACATAATATACATGGAGGGCATGGTGGAACAGGTGCATCTAAGTGCACCTTTTCAAGGCCACCATGCCCACCTTGTGTGCGTAGTAGTATATATATATATATATATATATATATATATATATATATATATATATATGTGTGTGTGTGTTGTATGTGTGTGTGTGTGTGTGTGTGCGTGTGTGTGTGTGATCATTATAATCATCATAAGAACTCCCAAAAAAGGCCTCAAGGGGTACCCACTTTTCTGACATTGACAGGGACGCGCACGTTGTGGTAAGTACGCATTGCCTGGTCAGAATCAGCGGCTTTCAATTCTGATAATGCACAGCGGTACACGCTGGACCCACAAGCATCGGTCTCGCACGAACCCGGGAGACAGATGTACCAGAACCCAGTCTACAACATCAGCGATGAATGAGGAAGATGTAATCAATGGAAACTAAGAGTAAGAGGTTTTAGTAGTAGATTGTGGTATTTCTTGAGTTGAGTTTTACTTCTTATTTGGCTTAAAAGTAGTATGCAATAATTCTATGATAATGGTAACTTTAGAATGTTACTATACTGTATTAAAAGGCTTACCTTAAAACCATCAAACACCCGAACGGGGTCCATTTGGACCCCAGACGTATATTTTATATGCCATTTGAAAATGTTTGATTAAAAAAATCCTCCCTCTTCTTCAAGTTCTCCTAAATCTTTTTTGGAGATCGACACAAATTTGTAAAAATGACAACGGAAGTCTTATGTAAGACCGTCTGGGGTCCAAACGGACAAACCATATTTGCACTTTCCTACACACAAAATTGTTCGGATGTCCTCAATATGTCTTCAAGGAAGCATTATTGCTTTAATATTATGCAGTTTACCAAGTAACCTCCACCTCAGGTTTTCAGAGGTTTGACAATTTGACAATCATATGAGGTCGAAGGTCAACCCCATGTTTATGCCTACAGGCCTCATCCTATTTTTGCATACATTGTTTGTTTGTTTGTTTGTTTTTATTTATTTAACCAGGGGGATACATATCGCCCGTGGGGCGCTTTTCAATGAGCCCTGGGCCTGGGGAAGACCCCAAACAAAAACATCAAACTCAAACTAATACAAATAATCAACAAAAGTAACTTATAAAGTTACAAAAGTTACTAAATAATACAAAAGCAAGGTAACTTAAGTAGCATACATTGCGCATGAAATCATAATACCAAAATAAGTGAAACAAAAGTGAAGCCTGACCATCATATAACATAGAACCAAGGTAGGACATTATGATGATGAGATGGAATTTTTTACACTTAATCATTTTAAAATATACCTATTACTATGTTTAACCAATATATGTGCAAAGATCACTGAAAGAATGCAAAAAGGAATATAAATTTTAAAGAAACCCCCGTTCGGTCATTTCCGTCACAAAAAAGTTCGGGTGTTTGAGGGTTAAATATACAACAACATAAGCAAGATTTATTGATCCTAAACACTAGGCGAATTTGAATTTTTTTTTCCTTTTTGAGTCTATAATGTAATTTAGAATGCATGTGTTTAATTCAGTTTTCCTTGTAATTGAGTTTAATGTTATGTTCTGTAATTGTGATTGTAATTTTCCAACAGAGGATGGAAAATATCCCTATCTACAGTTACTGTAACTTCATGTTTGAATATAAAATGCTAATCTAGATTTGGTTGGTCGAACACTATGGTTTCGATGTAAATTACTTGTAAGTTATTGTAACATATTAAAAAAACAAGGCTTGTCTTTTTATATATCATTCGTACAAGTTCATTTGGCTTACGTTGAGATTGGTTTTAAAAACATGATGTGAGAAATCTAACTTTTAATGCGAACAACGTAACTGGCTAAATTTTTCTATCTATCTACAGCTTGCTAACCCTCGCAGGGTCATAACACGAGATTGCCGTCTTTAACACAAGGTCGCTATTGACCAAATGGGTTTAAAAATATGGTTGTGTAAGACAACAATGACCTATGATAAATGCATCACTGTTACAAACATCTGCCAGTGTCGGTTTGCGGTATTAAAAAACATTAATCATATTCACAGACTGGCGTCAACATGGAGCCGGGGCGGGGTCAACTGTCCATCGGAATGCTGGGTTGTGACAAGACAGATGTTTGTTGTTAATGGCTTCCATATAAGATTATAAGATCAGATTGACCTGATGACAACCCAGCCTCAACTCTTGACCCTTTGACCTGACACACAGATATATCACATAGATTGTCACCAAGCACAGTAGGGGTATAATCACTGGATAACTTTCAACATTTGTGTTTAGAGTTAGATTGTGTCGATCGGTGTTATATAGCCAGCTGCCGCCGCGCCGAGTGCCTACATAGCCGGTGTGTTACGCCAAAGGTTATACGGGCTATGTATAGATACACGTACATTGTATTTTATACCTAGTTTCCAGACAGCCATGCGATATGGGGCTGAAAAGATGTAGTAGTATAGAAAGGTTTTTAAACGATTTACATTTTTTGCAAGGACACACAAAACGACACGCCAAATTTGGGTATTGATTTACCACGACCGACGCTGACCACGGCCATAACACTGTGGGGACACCAGAGCAGGACAGATTTGTTTTATGACATGAAAGTCATTCCTATTAATCCCTCATATAAAACGTTGTTGACAACGAAAAGCTACAAATCCTTTTTTTACAATTGAGATCAACCCTACAATGAAACAGTTTTCGCGTTATTTAATTCAAATTATATCCTCTCAGAGGAAGCGGCACGGAGTTAGAGGAACAGGTTGAGTAGAACTTTACACCCCCCCCACACACAAAAAAATCCCATCAACAAAATGCTAAGACCCGTGTGTATGTTTTTCAAAGATGTAATTACCACTTACAGAATAGTTAGCTCGACTTCTACCAGGCTAGTGAAAGATAATTGTTTCCAGGAAAGCAAGAACAGAGCGGTGCAGATACATTTGGTTAAGTCTGACACAAACAGATATCTCTTTCCAAACATGGATACAAATGATAAATTGTCCCTTGCCAAATGAAATTTCCTAATATGTAACAACTGCCTAGTATACTACAGTCTATAAGGTATGTAGTGACAGGGTGAAATGTTCTTTACGGGCGAATTTGGGTACAAGAAAAGCCGAGGGACATCTCCGTTTGGAAAAGACCCCCTAGCCAAGCATCACGTATTGTCCAAACGAACACAGTATCCAAAAGACCTTTTGCATTCAGGTTGGTTTTCTGTTCGACTCCAACACTAACCTCTTACTCTCCATTATACTAAAAGAACATAATTGGAGATAGACCGACTATCCAACTCAATAACAACAGCTATGGGCAAGCGGCGCTCCAAGAAACCCATCTTTCACAGGCGGATTTTCGACGTTGAGGACCTTCCGGCAGATACACTGATGTTAAAGGTATGGTATAAGTTATTCCTGGCTGTAACAGTATGTATAGGTACAACACTTCCTCTGAAACTAATCTAATTCTGGTAGTTAAGCTACGTTATTTTAAGTGGGGGCACGATTTTACTCTGTGTACAAACATAGAGTATAATCATCAAGCAGATGGCGAGAATTAGGATGATTTTCTAAATTTTCAATGCATTTTTATTTATCTTTTGAGTCATCCACGATGTTATCTCTTTAGGGTGGGCAAAAAGAGTCAAAACTCGGATCATTATAAAACACAGAAACGCATTTAAATAAGGCGATTAAAAAAAAACTAAGGCAAATCTTACATCTGCTTGAAGGTTATTACATAACCATGCTGTGCCCGGAATGCGACCGCAGCTAGTGGGGCTTATCTATGTAGATGTGTGTTCGCCCTTTTGACGTTGTTGATCCCATCTTTTCGTACGGGCAACAAGACATCAATGTGTAAGGCACCGTTATTATTCCTACTTACCTCGCAACATTCATAAAAAGACAGAAGATTATAAAAAAAGAAAAGTTTAATAGAATAGAATAGATTAGAAAAGCAGTTACTTTGTTCCTATTACCTGGTCACATATTGTATATCTACTTTTTACCCTGTATGTATTCCGACGTTATTAGGTTTAAGTAGAGATAGTAGGTTCGATAAGTATATCGTACACGTAGAAGTTGTTAGCAAATAGTCTTATATCACCACATTTTTCTTGTTAATGTCTGTATGCAATTAGCCCTCGGGCATGAATTTGCAATAAACATCTAATATAAAAAAAGAGAAACGACGTTCTTATGTAATGAACGAAGATAAAACAAAGGCAACAAACTAAGGACATACAAAACATTCTAAGAGATTTATGAAGGAGAAACGTATCTAAGCATTGAAAATACTTCGAACATCTCAGGCCCACGTGTAAATTTTGCATTAGTTACCATCCTTTACGTATAATATCTGGCGGGCATAGCTGTACCCCTCTAAATGGTCATAGAACATGCGAATCCTGTAATCATTTTTTTACGATGAGAACGAAACACCCCTATTACTTTAACGATAAACGCCAAACGATATAGTATAAATGTAATATATTGGATGTCAATACGTAGCGTTGAATATAGCATTCAATGTTCAATATTATGTGCTGTGTCTTCTAGACCACAAATAGATGTAGTCACATGTGCGTTTAGCCCTTCTGGGCAAGAATGAGCAACAAAAAAAAATTGTTCAAACTCAGGTTATGTTGAAGAACAGTCGCCCAGTAAACTTTGACGTACGCAAAACTTGAACTCAGTAATGTAATTCCATGTACCCTAGTTAACTACCAAATTCCGTTTGGACCATAGAATAAAATAAGGACTTAGAAATGTGCAGATAATTTTTGAGCTGTAAGACTTTTAAACCAATATGTATATTATTTATCATATCCATGTTGGAATATGAATGTATGTATAAATATCTGAGTTTATGTCTTCCAGACCGAGGCCACGAGGACTGGTTACAAATTGAATACCACTGGACCCACATCTACCGGAGTGTACGGGATCGGAAAGGTTAGATTCCATGACTATACTTCTTTGTTTCAAGCGTTTTAGTTAGGCCATGTTGATTTCATTATATGGATGACATCCTCCGGGAGCCCCTAAACTGATGCGCGCGTGCGAATAAAAAAAAAAGTTTTGCAAAAAAAAAAGTTCTTTTCATTATATGAAATCTACGTGGTCATGAGGGTTGAGCAAATGGCACAGAATATGGTTTGGCGAATAATCTAGTCTTCAAGTTCATTTCTTTGATTTTGGCATTCTACGACATTGGTATAGTTTTTATTAATTTTTTTTGTAACTTATGGTATATTTTTGCTCATTTTGCAACTGTTTTGTACGATTTACAGTATGGTTGAAAACTTTTTTTTTTGGAAACGGCCGAAAATTCATGCGCGCGCGGATGTCATCCATATAATCAAATCAACATGGCCTTAGCCAAAACACTAGCTACATACTGAGGAGTTTCTGTAGTTTTGGGTACCACCAATAAATAGCTACAACTAGCCTACGATATAAAAAAAATGCCACCATTTTATGCCACTACATCGAATTTTTGCCTCACAGATATCAGTATGCTATAGGACAGGATTGATTTAACTTAGTATACTAATGGAATGACCAGAAAACTTGGATTTGAAAATCCAGTTAAACTGCCCTTAAAAATCGATTTGGGTGCCTTTAAATCTAACTCTTGTATTGTCCTCAGAACAACACAAACCTACCGCCCAGCCAAGCAGCTTCTGTCCCGCTGCATTTTGTCGTTCTCCTGACCTTGTTCCTCCTGAGTGTTACGCTCATCTTCTGCCTCGGCCGTCGCCGCTCCAAGTCAGCAGGATCAAAGAGCGCCTCCTCGCGGCGGAGTAGCGGAACTACAGCCACGAACAGCACCAAGGTTGTGAAAAGAACGACATCGGTGTTAGGTACTACAAAGGAGAAGGGCGCTTCCACATGTGAAAAGAAAGACGTTCAGAACACAAAGAAACTCATCAAAAACAACGGACGAAGAAAGTACTACTAGTGGTTTAAGTTTTAATCGAAAGAGAAAATCTCGACGAAACGACTGTGACAAACCCAACCACTGAAACAGACCTAACACAGCCGTTTCCGTTAGAAGACAGTTTAAGTTTACGTAAGGCCATATTGACTTGATTATATGGATGACATCCACGCGCGCATGAATGTTTTGCCGCTTCCAAAAAAAAGTTTTCAACCATAGTGTAAATCGTACACGTAAAATAGTTGCAAAATGAGCAAAATTAATATATACCGTAAGTTGCGAAAAAAAACTATTCCATTGTCAAGAATGGCAAAATCAAACGAAAAAAAGAAAATTTAAAGAAATGAATTTGAACAGTAGATTATTCGCCATACTATACATTTGTTCAGCCTTCATGACCACGTAGATTTCATAATAAGATAACATTTTTTTTTTGCAAAACGTTTTTTATTCGCACGGTCACGTCAGTTTTGGGGTTCCCATGAGGATGTCATTCATATAATGAAATCAACATGACCTAATTGGTATTTCAGTTTGGAACCGTTGGGACCTGTCACACTTTTGCAGATCCTAACTGCGTATGTGTTGGGTACAGACATGTCTTCCATACGCATTTGTAGGAGCAACACGCACGTCATATGCATGTTAATTGTTTTAGGTCGATATACTATAAATCACTTCTTGATACCAAATGTTTGTGGACTGAGAAAAATAGACATGGTCGCAGAACTATATGTTGAAATCTTAGAGACATCTATTTTATTTATTCATTAATTTATTTAAATTGCCAACAATACAATTCAATGTAGTGGAAGCCCTGGCAGCTGAGCTGATGTCGGGCCTCACATTGTGAAATACATACATACATAATTATACACACATCATAACACAATAAAGTAACGAATTTCTCATACCCTACAATCCATAACCTACTTAGTAGGCTAATGACAGTATATACAAAAAGGTAACAATATAACTCAGTATGGTAGGAGGCCAGAGGTCATTCAAATATATAATATTCAATATTTACAATGTTGTAGGAATAGATGGAAGGACTAAGAGTTATGAAATTAGAAACGGTTTGATGATGAAATATAAGTGTGAAAAGCGGCCGATCTTGATCTGTAAGAGGGTCGTGACCTGAATAACCGTTGAGAAGGATGGGATAACCGTTGAGAAGGATGAGATCTATTTTGTACGTTGTTTGCTGTATACATCAATTTTGTACGTGCCCCAACGACCCCTTCCCCCAAATACACACACTACGTCAATGGGTAGGTGAGGTGAGGTTCTAGTAGTTGGTAGAAAACTAAGTAGGTGCGTCACGCAATCATCCTTCATCAGTTTGAAGGGAGGTAAATTAGTCGGTGGAATTTAAGATTAATCATAGAATATTTTGAATGCACCAGAAAAATAGATACCAATAATCCTCAACCAAAACCTAGGTGCTGTAAAGTACTGGAATGTTTCAGGTTATTAAATTGATGTTACAATTGGGGTCTCACAGATATTGAATTGCTGACATAAACTGTATTTTGATACCTCAATATATTCACTTGCCAGTTTAAACTACTTTTCCTTGTTCTATAGAGTACCGACTCATGATCATATACCTCGTGAATGGCAGAATTCAGCTTTTTCATCGCGCTAATTCAAAGCTGACAAGTTGTAAATGTTAAGGCTCTTACGTCTGGGTAAAACCATATTGGAATCAAGGTAACTTGTTTGTGATATAATCATCTGACACTTAGGCCTTGCCTCTAACACCAGTAATATCATTTTACATGTCTGCTTGTGATGGAATCCAAGCGATTGACATAGTTTGGCCCAGGAATGCGAGGGCTAAGTCAGACCGGAGGGGAGATCTAGAGAGGGAGGTCCTGTTGGTGTCTGTCTTAGAGTAGGAAGTTGATTAAAAAAGAGAAGTTCGGACTCGGCTCATCTGTGACACGTGGTGCAAGAAGTGGGATAAAAATCCACCGAAGGTAAAACCACCAGTAAGTGGAGACCCTGCCTGCAACGCCGGAAAACCTGAGTTCGAAGACCCTGACACTGAAGCACTAGAGGTATAGAACAGACCCGGAATGACCACGCTCGTTCCCAGCGCCCGTGGAGAAGCCATAGGTTATAGATCGTGGCTTCTGTATCTGTATCTGTATCTGTATAGCCGGTATAACCGCCTTTCGGCGTAACACACCAGCTTCGCAGGCACGCGGCGCGGCGGCAGCTGGCTATATTACTAGTACACCGATCGACTTGTTACACCTAACCTTTGAACTTCTAGCTCTAGACATTGTTTAAAGCTATCTATTGACAGTGCCCCTACTGTACTTGGTGACAGTGAGTTCCTGCGATAGTTCTGCGATAGTTCTAGGAAAGAATGAATTCTTGAACACCTCAATCCTTGGTTGATAACTCTGGTACTTGAATGCGTGGCTATTTCTTGTTCTCTTCTGGGCTGGTATTAGGTACTTAGTAGTTGGGACATCCACCAGTTTATTAGTCATTTTGTACATCATGCATAGTCTAGACATCTTTCTTCTGTCTTCAAGTGAGGTCCACTGTAGGTTTCTTTTCATTTCCGTGACACTAGCACCTCTTACATAGTTGTTCATACAGAATCTTGCAGCTTGATTCTGTACCCTTTCCAATTTGTCTTTGTCTTTCTTTGTATATGGATCCCATACTGTCGCAGCGTATTCTAGGTTTGGTCTTACAAGTGACGTGTATGCAAGTGATTTTACTCTCGTTGGACATGCCCACAGATTACGTTTAATCACTCCCAATGTCTGTTTCGCCTTAGTTGTGATATTATTAACATGTGCACCCCACTTCAGTCCGCTTGTCAGCGTGACGCCCAGATACGGATGGATTTTTGTGGTTGCTAAAGCCTGACCACAAAACACAGTGTTGACAACACTTAAGCTCCTGTCCTGTAATACAGGAGCTTTCAGACTAATTTGCATCATCTTGTCTTTACTTGTCTGACTTTTGTTCCTTTTTCGACTTCCAAAAAATTTGTCTTCACTTTATTGGCATATCAATCAACAGGTTGTGTATATAAACCTGATTTCCCCTCTGGTCTCTCAGTCACTGACGAAAGCTAGTGGATACTAGCTGAAACGTCTGACGTTTTCAAAATCATATCCAGTTGCTTGAGTAACTGTTTTTTTGGCATATCGTATTACCTGGATGTCTAACCTTCATCGACGTGATAGATAGATATCTTGTATCCGATTCAGCAGTTGAAGTACATGACTGAATAATTATCCTATAAACACATCCAATGCGTGAAGTATTTTGTTGTAGTTGAAGGGAAGAGTTTCTTTTATTGTCATACTTACACTCTACACAGGCGCGGCCTACTCTGACGTTGGACTAACATAAAGCAAATATCTTATTATTTTATTTTAATTCTATTTATTAGTTTGGCTGTAAGAAGACCATTTGCACAGCCAAGGCAGCCCAACTAGCCAGACGGCTATTATTAAGGGCTTGTCCTGCTGACAAGACAAACATTTACACGTAAATTACAATAATACAATACATCAACGTGGAGAGGTCAGGGTCACACACCTAGAGAATTCGAAAGCTTCCTTTTGAAGGAGGCAATAGTAGTGGCAGTGCGAGCATCAGTGAAAATAAAAATATCTTATTATTCTATCTATTGACAAAGGGTAGCGAGCAACGTTTTTAGTGATTAGCGATGCACATATACAGATGAAAAGTTACCACGAAAAATTACAAATTATGTCAACCGTCACTAAGGCTATCAACACCGTGCTATCAACGTATACAAAAAGTCAGGACGATTCTTCAAACTCTACAATTCCCTTGAAACAAAACAAAACAGGGGGCCCAAGCTGACACTTCCTCTTTACAAGTACGATCCTAAGACTAGTAAGAGCTATGTATGTACTTTGAAAAATTATATCTTCGTCTGTGTTAAGCTGTTAAGAGTCTATCCAATGACATGAAAGCTCCTTGGTCTGTCCTAAAGCTGCAACATTCATGAGTGTGTTCTACCATCTATATATATGTGTATGTATAAGAGAGACATATATGAGTGTGTCCTAACATGATATGTGTATGTGTAAAGCGAAAGATATACATGAGTGTGTCCTATCCACTATGTGTGTGTGTGTGTAAAGTTGGACATACATGTGTTTGTGCGACCGTGTATACATGTGTGTGTCAAGCTGGATACATACGTGAGTGCAAAATCTATCCTTATATATGAGGAATTAGTAGTCTTTATATATATGTAATTTTGCGACACTTGGCCCTCCGTAGTGAGCGCCGTCCACGGCCTCTGTTCCCACCTCGCTTCCTCTTCTCACCCACTGTCAATCCCTGGACGAAAAACTAATGAAAATTGCATCATATGATTAGTAACAACTAAGAAGCATGACGTCCTTATTTTATCAAATAAAATTTATAACATTCCCTCCAAAAATTCCTTTCCCTCTCCTTTTTATCTGACACAGTCTACCTAATCTCCAAGCAGATCCTAGGGTCGGCAAAAATAGAGTATTAAATTGGCCAAGCAGACTATCCAATGGGCCAGAGAGGGTCCATGCGCGCCCCAAGGTTGTGGGGTAGCGACAAAAAAGGGCCATATATAAAAACTAACGATCATTCCCCAAGACCTTTGCTTGGAGAGTACAGTCTACCCACTATTTATCTTTTGGAGCGAAAAATATTACCTCGGTACTTTCCAGCTAGGCTGATACACTGAACTAGCCTGGTCAGTACTTGGACTTGGACCCGGTTTACACACTGGCAAAACCCGAGCGTACGTTCGTTTCTGTTTATACATCCACAGGGAGAGCCAGAGAACTCCCGCTGCGCCCCACCACGCCCCACACTATCGTGACCCCATATGACCTGCCGCCTGCCGCCGTTTGGTTGTAGCCTCCATATCTCACGCAATGTCATCGTATACTTCCTTCTTTCTAACAGTCTCTAGTTTGCTTTTGATCCTGTCGTAACTCCATACTCCAATTCGCGCTGTTGCGCCCTTCCGACATGCCAAGCGAACAGCAAAAAGCTCATTAACTCAAAACACTTGAAACACAGAATTAAAGGGAAAGCAAAACGAATGAAACACGGAGAATTGAACAAGTAAACACGGCGTGGCTGGTACAAACGCGGGAAAAGAATGGAATTTGCAACAAGAAAGGAGTTCATTCCTGTTTTACATGAGACTGAGAGGCACGGAGACTCCCGGACCCGCTGGGCGAGCGGCTTGCTGTTGTGTCCCAAACTGTGCCCGTCCCATTCCGTGCCTAAGCGGGCACAGAACGGGACACGGCCTGACTGTCCAGAACCGTGCCTGTAAGTGCTATGAATCATAGTGATTGGCGGGAACCTAGCATAATTATTCACGCCCACGTTTTCTTATATGGCTAGATTACGTGAGATTTTGCGAGTCTGTGTACAGCATGTGCTTTCAAAACAAAGTTTTCTCACAACTTGGTCTTATGTTTGGTCGACATGAACTTAGATAATCTCGCTTGGGACACATGTTATGAGAACTATGTTCAGTCCCCCTAGCACGGAATGGGACAAGCTTAAGTAATAAGGGTCCAGAACTGTACATGTGTGCGGTCAGGCACGGTTCTGGATAGTACCCCGCGTGTCCCAGAATGTAGATTTGCCCCAGGCACGGTTTGGGACACGCACCGAGTGTCCCAAGCCATGCCCAAGCACGGTTTGGGACAAGGCATCCGCGTGTCCCGATCTGTGCTCAGTCCCCAGGCACGGTTCGGGACACGCGCCGAGTGTCCCAGACCGTGCCCGGGCATGGTTTGGGACAAGGCCATCGCGTGTCCAGAACTGTGCTCGACCTGAGGCACGGATCTGAACAAACACTTTGTTTATCTACAAGTTGATTTGCTCTAGTCTGGATGACTTACAGTGTCGAACGCTTTTCTAAGATCTAAGAAAATGGCAACTGTGACCTTGTGTACGTTGAAAGCAGACTTGATGTCGTCTACTACCTTTAGAACAGCAGTATCGGTGCTATGATGTTTTCTAAAGCCACTCAGGTAAGTTGTGAGCTGACCACTACTGTTCATGAAGTGTACAACCTGGCTGTGCACAATTTTTTCCATGACTTTGGATACAACATTCAAGACGGACACCGGACGGTAGTTGGATACAAGTTCACTGCTACCAGACTTTTATATGGGGGAAACTCTGGCCATTTTCCACTCCTTTGGGATTGCTCCCGTTGCTATTGACAGGTTGAAGATGTGTGTTAATGGCTTTACAATGACTGGAGAAGAGTCCTTGAGGAGCTTTGCTGGGATCTTATCTAATCCTGTGGACTTCTTAGTCTTCAACTTCAGAAGTTCGTCGAGAACTTTCGTCTCGTCAACTGGCTGTAGACGGAGAGTTGAGGCTGAATTAGGTACGTGTCGCATAGGGTCCCCCTCTATCCTTGGAATTTCACTCGCGAGATTTTTTGCACATGACGAAAAGTACTCGTTGAGCTCTTCTGCCATTTCTGTTGGCTCTGATGTACGGCTGTCGTCTGGCCGTCGTTCCTTTTGGATTTGACGTGTACTTTTTGTTTTTCCAGTAAATGTATTGATTATTTTCCATATTAGGCTTGAATCATCTGTAGAATCGGCTATGGCACTTGCAAAGTGCCTTTTTGGCATTTCTCATTTCTGATGTTGTTTTGTTCCTAAGAGATCGATAACATTGCCAGTCTTTCACGTCTCTTTTCTTTATTGCTTTCCGCCTCGCGGCGTCACGTTGACCCATTAAGTTCTTTACACTGTCTCAGACTGTCTCAGACAGTGTAAAGAA
>NW_017804198.1:322423-333164 GCF_001625305.1 Branchiostoma belcheri
AGTTTGGCCTTTTTCTTTCACTCGTTTCTGACGAGTAGGTGCGTGAACGTCAGCCACATGTAGAAAGATGTCTTTGAAAGCATCCCATGCGTCTGAGACTTTTGTGCAGTCCAAGACAGTTTCCCAGCGGACCGATTTTAGGCAATCAATAAAGGATTGCTGGCTATAATGTTTGTAGCTTCTGTATTCACACTTTCGAACACCCTGGGCCTCGACCCCGGCCTTGGCACAGGTAAGTGTGAGATTGTGATCAAAAGCACCCCAGGGGACGCTGAGACTAGACTTGTGTCTGTCAGGATTTGAAACATAGATGTTGTCGATGCATGTTGCTGATACCTTCGTTATACGTTTGGGTTGGTGTATGAGCAGGACCAACTGATACAGACCCATCAGAAATTCTAACGAGTGAGATGCTTGTGTTGATTTCATTGAGTCGAGGTTAAAATCCCCCATTATCATCATATCAGCGTTTTCTTTCTCGGCAGTGGAGCTGATATCGTGTACAAATGATTCCGCTGGATCACCCCACTTACGCCCGGAGGCAGGAGGGCGGTAGATGCATGCAAGCTGCGTTTTTCGTGCCTTTTCCGGTTTAATCTCCACGCAGCATACTTCAAGATCAGGATGCTCTAGGTCTACCCGTGGCTGGGGGGGGGTAGTATGTTTGAATCATTTGAAAAAAATAAACTGAGCATCTGTTAAGGCTAGACGATGTGAAGGTAAACATAAGTTTGCTTCGAAATGTTCGCTATCTAGTTCAAGGTTGATCTTCTTTGAACACCATAATTCTACTTTTTGTATTTCTACTAGCATATCCATTCGGCGTGGCCTCTAGTCATCCTAAGTAATCTATTGATTTAAAAGCATTTTCTGTGACATGTTTTTTTCTTGAGCTGCCAGCTAAGCCAATTGCATCCCGCCCCGGTGACATCACGCCTGAGACAGCGCCTCCCTTGCCGTGCTAACTGTAGATTACCCCCGTGTGCAGAGGTAGCGTCGACTGGGTCAACACGGGGCTGCGGGGAAGACAGTTTCTCCTGCTGCTGTGAGAACAATATTGAGCTACAGGTTGGTTCGTTAGTACTATAGTATTCCCTTGTTAATCAATGCTACATTACCTGCATCTTTTTGCATCAAAATTTTCTGTTTATCAACTTAAACAACGCTTATATGGTGTGCCTCCGTGCTTACAAGCTCATTCTTTTAAATAGAAATTTCAAATTGTTTTATTTAGTTTCTTCGGTCAGCTTTTTTTTCTACACTGCGTGTGTGTGTGTGTGTGTGTTTATGTGTGTGTCTCTGTGTGTGTATTTGTGTTTGTGTCTGTGTGTGTGTGTGTGTGCGTGTACTTTGTGTCTGTGTACTGTGTGTGTGTGTGTATTTGTATATGTGTGTGCGTGGGGTGTGTGTGTGTGTGTGTGTGTGTGTGTACTTTTTTGTTACTTCCGGAATTTCCGGATTTGATATCTTGTGATCCTGACATGCCTGAGTTACGAATTTTGAAATGTTGTTTTTTTGTTTAGGAAAAATGTAGGTAATGGTTTTCTGTCTTTTGATGTGTGTTTTTGTGTGTGTGTTTCTGTGTGTGTGTGTGTGTGTGTGTGTGTGTACTTTTTTATTACTCAGGCCACAGCAAGTAAATTTTATGGATGACATTAGCGCGCGCATTAATTTTCGCCTGATTTCGGGGAAAAAACAAGAAATCTTGCTGCATTCTGACAGTGATCACCATGCCAAAATGGGCAAATATGCCTGTTGCCATGCTGAAACGTGAATGGCAGATAACTATGAAGAGAGGAGACAAGAAAAGCTCTGATTTAGTAATGTTTGTTTTTTTACTTTGATGTAGTAATATGTGGTGTTAGCTGTGTATATGTCATGTTCCCACTGAATCAAAACCATTTGTAAAATGATGGAGTCAAAATTTGAAAATGTAGGAACCTTGTTTTTTTGGACCCGCCTTGTTTTTTTTTCGCCCGCTCGCATTAGATTTGGAGTCTGCGGAGCATGTCATCCATAAAATTTACTTGCTGTGGCCTTGGGCGTAAGTTTCGGATTTGGTATCTCGTGATCCAAGAGTTACGAATTTTAAAATGTTATTAATTGTTATTTTGCTTAGGAAAAATGTAGGTAATGGCCTTCTGTCTTTGTGTGTGTGTGTGTGTGTGTGTGTGTGTGTGTGTGTGTGTGTGTGTGTGTGTACTTGTGTTTCCGCATACAGGTTGTCAACATAATTTATTTTTATCCTGTTGTATTGTAATAAGGTATGGCATATAGCTACAGGTAGGTCTCAGAAGGACAAAGGCCAAGGTCAAATTGTGGCCTTGGCGCTGTGGAAGGTCCGCGAGAGAGTGCTATGAAAGGTATATCCTTGGCAGCGCGCTGTGGAAGGTCCGCGGGAGAGTGCTGTGGAAGGTATATCCTTGGCAGTGTGCTGTGGAAGGTCCGCGGAAGAGCGCTATGGAAGGTATATCCTTGGCAGTGTGCTGTGGAAAGTCCGCGGAAGAGCGCTATGGAAGGTATATCCTTGGCAGTGCGCCGTAGAAGGGCTGTGGAAGAGGTGTGTGGAAGTGTCGTTGTGGGCCTTCGTACTATTCAGACTGCTCGGTTGGGTTAAGGCGGCCTAGGCTGATATTCATGTTCGAGTTCGGCCGTGTGTCTGCACGATGGCCACAGACATGTTTCGAACCCGAATCATGTTCCACCATTTTCGATATCATTCGTATAGAACGCGTGTTCGAATTCGGGGTTACCGGCGGGATTTTAAATTTATTAACTTTGGTTTAAACATAAACATATTTAGTTTTTATGTTTATATTTACTTTCTGTCAATGCTATTACTTTAGATTCGCGGGGCCTAAAGTTCGCGGTTTCGGGAAAATGGGCAATCCGCGGTATTTTTAGATTCGCGATTTCCCCTTGGCTATTCAAAGAAGAACTTGTAAAGTGCATAAAAAGTTTGTGTCCCGGCATTTATGTCCTAAAATGCGGCGCAAAAATGTGTTAAGTGCTCCGCGCGACACTGCCTGCATGAGCCTGCAGCTCTTTCGGTATGCAAATCTTGCATCACATGTCCGCGCTACGCGTCTCTGATTGGTTGTTGCGTCAGTGCCGGCGGTAAAGCTCGATCGATCTGACGCGCGTGTAAACAATTTTCTTTCCTCGGAAATAAGCGCTAAAACGTTATTTTCCACGACTACACATCGGTACTCAAGTGAAGAAATGCATAATCAAAAGAATCTTTAGGGGAAATATATATTCCTAAGCAAATTTATGCCGTCTTCGGCGAGATTTTGTCGTTCAAACCGAACCCGGAAGTATGCAAAGGTCGCCTTCCGCGGTAGGCTCACGATTAAGCGTTTCTATCGAGCAAAATAAGAAAGAAAAAAACCCGCAACATTTCCCAGATAACGTTACCATCAGTTATACTTTTCATCAAAATACTTGTAGATTTGCCCGATGTGCCCGCAATTCTCGGGCGCCGGGCGCGCATGGCCAGCGCTAGCATGCAAGATTTTTGTCGGGCGGTACGCGGTTTAACACGGCCAGTGCCACAGTATCGCGATTCGGTGTCTCATAATATTATTTTTGACATCAGTATGACTTCAATAATTTTGATACTCAACAAACTGTACGTACATTTGCTTAGAATAAAGTTGATTTGGAGTGATTTGTGGATCGCGTGTGTTATCAGTTGTGTTAAATCGGTTAAACTTGAGGACCGTCGTGAACGCATGTAACAGTTAACACATTTACATTTACGCAAAACATATTCGCGGGGAAATAGATTCGCGGTAGAAAGTTCCCCGCGAATTCCGCGAATCTAAATATACCGCGGAAATTTGTAGAATTTTATATAATTATATGTAATTTCTATCATTCGTCATCACCATTGCTCCGGATCAGTAAACATTCTTAACTTATAATAATTTAATGGCGCCAATGGTGAAAATTCAAGATGGCTGACTATATCATTAAATCTGGTGTAACCACGTTTTTCCATCACTAAACTTTTATCACAATTTTGTATTCTCCCAGTCTGTGCACAATGTAGTTAAGTCACTTTTAACCCTTTCTACCGAATTAACTGGTCTCCCAACTTTGATGTGCAATAAACTGTAACTTAGATATTATCTTCACGAACTTACAAGACGACATGACGCATAGGGTCCATACCCCCAGGCGCTAAAAGCTATGAAGATATGAATATGATAATCACGCTTATGCTCCCGGCACAAGCCCTTAGATCATATATTTGACGAAAGTTCTGTATGTATGCGTTCTGCATTAAGCACTCTGCAATATTCAAAATTATCAACATACAACCAGATCAATTGCTTTGCAAATTGATGTGTGAACCTCTGAGTCCACATTACGTACAAAAATCATACATTTTGACCTTTTCCTATTTTTTGGTGAAGAAAAGACAAAATTGAGAAATACCCGATTTTTGAACCCTATTCAGACAGAGTGATTTTTTGAGGCCAGCGCCAACTTTAATCTTAAATAGCGCGTGAACTGCTTGAGCTAGAACCATCAAATTTGGTGACCACTTCTAAAATATATCTGGAAAAAATTTCCCATTAGTTAAATAAGTTAATGATTTTTTGTGTTGCCATGGCAACGGGTTTCTGACAGGCAGTTTTGGGGGGAAAATCAGTAATTTTGGTTTTAACATAAAAAATTTTCTGGGTTTTATATTAAATAACACTTCCTTTTTGACATTAATAACATCTTACATAATGAAAGATAAGTTAAATCATTTGATATTCATAATATGTGCTAATTTGATGACGTTATCGGTCCAAATCCAAGATGGCGGACCATATTATTAGCTCTGACGTCATATGACGTCATAATTACACCAAAGTTGTTAGAATTTAATTCTATTAGTACAACATTCTCTGAAAATTTGGTGGCCATACGATAAGTGCATAAAAACATCTAAAAACGGAAATAAAGTAATGTATAAGAACGCCAGTGTATCCATTACGATCGAAAGCCGGCTGGGGTCCGCGCGGACCCCAAAAGAAAATCTGATATAAAAAGAAACAAACAAAAAAATATTGCAGAATATATAGTGCTGGGGTCCGCGCGGACCCCAGGTGTACTGTTTAGGGTTAAAATATTTCAAAAAAATGGAATAATTGAAATATTCATAGATTCCTTACAATGTACTGGAAATGTGCAAAACCATGGGACCATCTGAACATTAAAGTTCAAGTTGTCTACGTTTCAGACATGTCTGTTGCATAAAACAAGATAATTACCTTCGCAAGAAGGTTATGTTTTCGTAGGCGTTCGTGTGTGTGTGTGTGTCTGTCAACACGATAACTCGAGAAGGCTTATATGGATTGTCTTCATACTTAGTAGGTGGTTAGGTCTTGATGAGACCTAGAAATGATTAGATTTTGGACCCCCTGGTGGCTTGTTGTGGTACTGCAGCTTAACTTCTGGATTTGATATCTCATGATGGGGTCACAAAATTTAAATGGTAGGTAGGTCTTGTGCTGGGGAAGAAGTGACGTAAGTTTGGCTCCCCTAGCGACCTAGAAACTGCAGGGGCGTTTCTTTAAAAATATACAAAAGAGGATAACTCAAGAACCGGTTGACGGATCGTCGTGAGTTTTAGGTAGCTTAAGGGACGCTTGACATAATAATGCAACAAATCTGGATGTAACTTGCATAATTTATGAGGAATTTCTATAAATCATCTGCATCACATTACAGGACTATTCGAGTTTGTGACATATCTAATTGAGAACGAGAGAAACACAGACAGCTGTTGATTATGTAAATTAAGGCTTAATTTGCATAATTATGAGAAAATATTATGGTTTATATAATGGTAGCTGCCTGGAATTTCATACTTGGGGTATTTGAAAGTTAAGTGAAGGTAAACATCATTAAACATAACTTACTAGTATTCAAATATGGTCCTCATTTGCATAATTTATGAGGAAATGATAGAATGGCTTTCTTTGTTAAGACCTATATAAGGCTATATTTTGGTGAGAATATGATCAACTGAGATAATCCATGCAAGTAAGGATGCTATTTGCATAATCAGGAGGAATAATCTTTACTTTTTCAGTCATAAAGATCAACATCATTTGGCGAAGGTAAGAGATCGTGGAAATCTAGTTTATTTCATATGGTTCCGCCTTTGAGAAAAAAAAGACAAATTTTCAACGGGTTTCTTGTAAACATTTTTTTTGCTAAATTTAGCAGTTTTCGTTTCAACAATAGAATTTTTATGGGTTTTATATCTAGTTATACATAGTTTCGTATAATAATAATAACATCTCATATAATTTTTGGTAAATTTATCATTAAAAAAATGCATAATTAATGCTAATTTGATGACGTCATTTGCCCAAAATTCAAGATGGCGGAACCTATCATTAGATCAGGTATATATACACAGCTTTTTACAATACAAAAATGTCCATATGAACGTCTTTAGTCTTTTTACCTTCGCCAAGAAGGTTATGTTTTCAGAGGCGTTGGTGTGTGTGTTTGTGTATCTGTGTGTCTGTGTGTCTTTAAACACGATAACTCGAGAAGGCTTAAGTGGATAATCTTCATACTTGGTAGGTGGGTAGGTCCTTTTTTGCATAATCTGGAGGAATAATCTTTGCCATTTATAAAGATTAACATCATCTGGCGAAGGTATGAGATCGTGGAACTCTAGTTTCAAAGTATTTTAGGCTTTATCTAAAAAACCTATTTTTCAAAATTCAAGATTGATGATCCAAGATGGCGGATAGCTTAAATATGCATGACGTCAATTTTTGACGTTAACAGTGTTGCTACGGGCAACAAAAGTCATAGTACACCCTAATATTCTATCATAAACACTTTTTGTTAGTTATGTTGCGTACATTTAAGTTTTAAGGGACTAACCTAACTAGACGGTTTTGGCCAATGGGATTTATTGTCACTAGTAAATCATTCTCTAAATATTTAGTGGTCATACGATGTACAAGGAAGTTGGCGCTGTTTGGGTGGATCTTTTATCTGGTCTTCTATATAGGTTCCTGCACACGAGTGAATACGACATCTGGAGTGGTCTTCTACATAGCATTAGGAAAGTGAGTGTGGGAGACCCGGCATACAAATAGGATGGTACCCAGGCTACTCCTTCTCCTCCTTCTCCTGTCATTTCGTTATTAATAAATGGATGCATTATTTTTTCATTTTTTGGGAAAAATTATATGAAAGTTGGTGGCTAGATACCCCCAGGCTTTTTTTTTCATTCTATGGATGCAGCCTTTGAAAACTTTTTAAATAGGGCTTTTACGCCGTTTTCGGGCCAAAAATATTATAAAACACAATTTGGGATCTGGCATGGAGCCCTAATAATGACCTGAAATTCGTTATGGGGATACCTTGGACACATGTCCACAGAATGTTATTTACGCTTTTGACATACACCTTGATAAAATGGTGCAAATTAGGCTTATTGGCTATTTTCCTACAAATAATGTACATTTTTGCCTCATCTCCCCTAATATAAAATCTGAATGACCTGAAATTTGGTATTGGTATACCTTGGACACATGTCCAAAGAATGTCAAACTTTTGACACACACCACTTTAAAATTGTGTAAAAGTTTTGCTATTTTCGGACCAGACAGGCTCCTGGGCGCCAATACAAAAACCAAATATTGTTTTGTCGAATAAACAAATCTTTATTTGACAAAACAACAGAAATATACAAAAACAACAGTAAAATATACAGTACACAAACACACACACACACACACACACACACTGAATTACACATTACATACTATTTATATTTGAAAGATCCCTCCATTTTCTGTAAGGCCACGGAAAAAATTGTTGTGTTTCCTGTTTCAGTCCTGAAAAAAATAGGGTCGGTAGGTAGGGATTATCTTATTTTATTTTTTTCTATTTTTTCCAGACTTTGGCGATCTCTAGGGATCCGACTTATACAATACAGTTGTATGTTCTATGTTCAAGTAAAACTTGCATGATGACACTTTTATTTTCAATGTCAAAGTTTAAATTTTTGCATCATGGTTACAAATCTGTAACATCCTTCATTAGCCATGACAAGCAACATGTGAATAGAAAACTGGCTGAATAAAAGTTTTAACTGGAAATTATGTGGAAACCTGACTTGCTGAGGGATTACTGTGAACATTCCATGTTTTCACTTTTACTATACAGTTTATACAGTTTATTATTCAATCAACAAAATCATACAAAAGCAGGGAATGCTGCATGCATCCCTGAATTGTGTAAATGATTTTTACAATAAGTTAAAAAACAAGACAGGACAGGTACACAAAAAACACACTATATACAAATATGTACAAATACCATTCACTCTGCTATATGCATGCAAATAGCAGGCATAGGTTTTCAGATACATGCATCAGCCATTGTCACTGGCATTGAAGAGTCTTACTGCGCAGTGAATGAAGGACTGTTTCAGGCGCAGGGTCCTCGCTTTGGGCAGAGTGAACGTGTTGCCGTTCCTAAGCTGTCTCCCTGTAGCAGTCGCACGTTCAGGGGGAACAAGGTCGTGCAGAGGGTGATCAGGGTTCAGCATAGCTTTGAATAGATTTACTGCTGCTGACTCCCTTCTTTCCTTCAGGGTAGGTAGGTTTGTAACCGCCCGTCTACCACCACAGGAGATTATACGTAGGGCACGTTTCTGGACGCGTTCCATACTGGCGGACTGTTCTTCATTGCACCCAACCAGCAGGACGTGTCCATACTCCAGGACGGGACGAATCAATGACAAATACACCTGAACCAGATCAACAACACTCATGCCTTGCTTGGTCAATAATCTCAGATAGTGTAGCCTACTGGAGGCCTTTGAAACGGTAGACTTCACAAGATCTTGGAAGGAGAGTTTACTGTCAAATGTAAAGCCAAGGCCCTTTGCTGTTCTAGTGACTGGAACAGGTTCACCTCCCAGAGACAGTGGCGGTATTGCAGGGATGTTTCTCTTGAAAGAGATCAGCAACGACTGACTCTTCTTGCCATTCAACAACATGTCATTGTGATGTGCCCAGGACTACAACATGACTATCAGAACAACAACATGACTGCAAAGTTCGAACTTCCGAATGTATATAATCATTGTGCACCTTGCGTTTATATTGAACTTTATAAAAAAAATGTTTATGACACCAAAATAAAACGTTTTCTTATTAAACGTTTTCTCTTCAATAAGACCCAAACATAGAAAAGCTCGACGAAATTCTGGAGGAATATTATTCTATTTCAAAAGCAAACTGGCAAGGTTTGTCAAACGAGAACATGGCACGTCCGAATGTCCAGATTTACTATGGGTTAGAATTTCAAAAGACCTGTTTGGTTTGCCAAGAGACATATTTATCTGTAGTGTTTACATAAGCCCAGTGTACTCCGCCATACATAAAAGAACAGATGATAGTATTTTTGACATCTTAGAGCGAGATATAGTACACTTTTCCTCCAGAGGCTACGTCATCCTAGGAGGAGATTTTAACTGCAGAATAGGCGCATTGTTAGACTTTGCTAATGAAGACCACATTGACACAGAGTTTGATCTAAATGTAGATGCAATTTCTCATGTAAATATCCCACGAAACTTTGCCGATAAAAGCCATCCAAATGCCTTTGGTAAAATCCTAAGCGACCTTTGTATCCAATCTGACCTCCGCATTCTTAACGGACGGATTCTAGGTGATCTGAACGGCAAATACACGTGCTACCAACCGAAAGGCTGTAGCACAGTTGACTACGCCATCACTAACAGTTCCCTTCTCCACACGATTAATACTTTCAAAGTTCACACCCTGACCGATGTATCTGACCACTGTATGATTTCTCTGAATATCAGCGCGGACACCTGGTCAGTTAAAAACACAGCATCGCCAAAAAGTAAACTACAGCATATACCGAAACGGTTCATCTGGGGTCCAGACTCCAGAGAAAAATTCCTTAAAGCTTTAAACAGTTCACCTATCTCTAAGAAGATGGAGGGTTTTTTATCCGACAACCATGAACCCAATTTAAACATCGATAATAACGTTCAAAACATGCAAGAAATATTAGAGTCGGCTGCGAAAGCATCGCTACAAATGAAATGTACTAAAAGGACAAGTAGGCCAAAAGCGAACAAGAAATGGTTCGATAAAAAGTTGCTACGTCTTCAGGAATGAACTAAAAAACTTGAGATACCTTCTAAATACAAAACCCAAAAATCCGTTTCTGAGAGGTAGCTATTTTAAAAAGAAAAGGAGTATAATAAACTTATCCGAATGCGCAAAAGAGAACATGAAAATAGTTGTCTAGAACAATTAGCAAATCTACAAGAAAACAACCCCACTGCGTTCTGGAACTTACTTAAAAAACTAAAAAAGACAATACCACACCCCAAGAAGATATTCCAAGTGACACATGGGTGGAACATTTTAAAGCCCTCCATGATAAATCCAGACAACAACGTCAAGCCTTCGACCTTGCCTTTGAAAAAGATATATCATGCAAATTAGATACGTTGCGGAAAGGTGAGGCAAATCCGAGTCCGCTAGATGACCCAGTAACGGAATTAGAAATAAATAGTGCTATACACCTGTTAAAAAATAAAAAAGCAAGTGGAGAAGACATGATAACTAATGGAATGATTAAAGCAGGGAAATCAATCTTACTGGCACCGTTAGTTAAATTATTCAATCAGATTCTGTCAAAAGGAAACTTCCCCAAAGAATGG
>NW_017804198.1:333242-340565 GCF_001625305.1 Branchiostoma belcheri
CTGCAAAATGCAATAGACACGTCTTGGTAGATACTGCCAAAAGTGGAAACTAACTGTCAACCTAAATAAAACAAAGATTATTTATATTTAATAAGAAAGGACACACCTTTTCAAAACTTAGCTTTAAATTATTCTCCAAAGACATAGAAGTAGTTTCGTCTTATTCTTACTTAGGTGTAGTCTTTACAGCTGGATGTAACTTTAACACAGCGATGAAATTACTACAAAAGAAGGCCTTACGGGCGTTGTTCAGTATTAAATGTACTCTAGGAGACACTAGGGCGCCTATATCAGTTTACTGTAAGCTTTTTGATCAGTGTGTTGTCCCTATATTACTGTACGGGGCGGACGTGTGGTGCAACAGCAGATTAAATGATAACTCGCCGCTTGAACAAACACACTTAAAATTCTGTAAACAAATTCTAGGATTAAGAAGAAACGCTAGTAACTATGCCAGTAGAGCTGAACTTGGCCGCTTCCCCCTATGGATTGAAGCGTATTGTAGAATGTACAGTTATTATTATAGATTAGTTAGAAATGTTCCCGTTGAAAGTCTTCAGTATGAAGCTTACATAGTACAAAAAGACCTTGTTAGAAGTAAAGTACCCTGTTGGTTGTTGAACATGAAGACAATTTTAGAGGAGTCCGGCTATGCCTGCCTATATACACATGACTATATTAACAAACCATTCCATCTGCATGAACTAAGACAAAGATTAAAAGATATATTCATCCAGAAATTCAACTCAGCACTACAAGCACAAGGACAAAGGAAAAATCAAGGCAACAAACTGAGAACATACAAAACATTCAAAGTACTATACGACAGAGAACCATATTTAGACATCCCAAATTTTGAAAACCGCAGAGCCATGTGTAAACTCCGTATTAGCGACCACCCTCTACACATAGAATCTGGCAGGCATAGCCGTACACCGTTACAAGATAGACTGTGTACATTCTGTAACAATTCGTGTATTGAAGATGAATCGCATTTTATGCTTGACTGTAAATTATATGATAACGAACGTAAATCACTGTTCAGTTCAATTAAGCTCGACAAAAAATGTAAAACATTATCAAAGGAAGACACCTTTAAATATATTATATCATGTACAAATATAGACGTCATCAATGAAGTATGTAAGTATATTTCAAAATGTTTCAAAAAGAGAGAAGAAGCCATTAGAACTTAGATCAATACCACTTATATTTATATTTCTTTTTATCTTATTTTTAGCATTGTATACCTTAGACCTAATGTTAGCCTTTTATACTACTATTGTTTTAGTAATCTCTAGTACATTGTACATCCATGCATTTATCCCTCCGGGGAATGAACATGCAATAAAGTTTCATTAAAGTAAATTCTCTGTTACAAGAATGTAACAAGAATACAAACATGTAGTACCATTCAATGAACATAGCATTCACATAAAATGCACACTTTTCAAAAGCTTTTGATTCTTGCACACCATCTTGGATGAAGTCATATGTAAGCTTAACTACATGTACATGTAGTGTCAGGACACAACGACCTAGTATAGGGTATCTGAGGCTATCAGAGCAGTCTACAATGGAAAGGTACATGTACATGAATATAACAATGAACCTCATATAATGTGCCATTAAGCCTTAGCCTCTGAAGAAGCTACATCGGCAGTTAACACTGTATATCATAATTGTGCACCCTGTGTTCACATTGAACTTCAACAAAAAATGTTTATTACAACAAAATACAACATTTTCTTATTGAAGTACATGTAACTTAATTCTCTGTTAGAAAAATGTAACAAGAATACAAACATGTAGTACCATTCAATGAACATAGCATCCACATAAAATGCACACTTTTCTGATGTTATTGAACATCGAACCATCAAAATCCATACTGCCAGCTTTTTATTCTTGAACACCAGGTATTTAGATTAAACATTAGCTATAACTTTCAAGACATCACAATGAACATGCCACCTAGTTCGGATAGCACCATATTTCAAAACATTATTTGATAAGCAAACAGTATAAAGTTTAAGGACATTAATGGTCGGTCTCAAACCGGTTGCTGTGTATACATCATGACAGGTATAGTCACTGTTTAATCTAATTGAATGGTGGCAAGAATCAAGAGCTGGAGGTATGAACAGTGATTACTTTTTTATGGGTCTCAAACAGACTGCCCTGCACCCCTTCTTGTGACATAAAGGGCAGAAGGGCAGGACAGTTTTATACTGGCGCTTCAGCTCCTCATTCACCTCCGCATTTGGAGAAGCACAGTAACAGCACAAGTCTAATCGACCACACTCAGAGCCATAGAATGCCGTCTCTATTCTACTTTCACAGGTCATGGAGGTACGGACAAATACTACACTGTGGAGTAGGTGCTCTGGTGGCGTTGCGACACTGCCACATTAGTATTCGTACAGACACGCCAGGCTTGTTTTTTTTGTCTTCCTGTCAGTTTCCTTGCTGAGTATACAAGCCGCGGCTTTCTGCATTCTATGCATTGAACTACTGCCCGCTCATTTTGGGCTGTGTACTTGTTGGCATCCATCTGTCCCACCTCATCTTCCACAGTCAGAACCGATGACGGTCTTTTGCCACTCCTAGCACTAACTTAAGTTGGGCGGTCAACCTCAGTAGTGTCCATGGGGTATACTTCCTTGAATGGCAGGTAATGGTCACCACTGGGGTCCAGCTGAGGTTCTGGAAGCCGCCGTAGTTGCTGCTCTTCGAGCGTTGAAGGTTCACAACATGAAGCGTCAGAGCACTTGCGTACCTGGAAACTAAAGAAAGACATACAGAATGAACAAAAAAATATAATGGGTAAATATATGTAAAACTATCAAGATATATACGTGTGCCAGAATTTTAGATAGAAGGCACATGTACCTGTACTGCATGTGTTTGGCGGCAGTGTTGTTGTAGCCAGTTGTTGTACGTTCTCGACTTCTTTGTGTGCTGCTTCTGAAGCTTCGTGACGTCGAGGTCTGGAAACAAGGCCTTCAGCGCTTCAAACAATCTCTACTTCCGACACAGGATCCATAACCTACATTGTACCGGTAAGAATAGTACTGAAGTACTAAATAGCAAATATAATATAACTGTCAACTTAGTATAATTTTACTACAAAAAAAGTAAGGTCAAATGTGTTATTGATTGTTCTGTATGATGAAGACACACACAAGTGTGCAAGAAGCTAATTTTGCTGTCTAGATCTTGAATGTAAAAAAAGTGTCTTCACCTGAAATGGTTTGTCCTTCAGGGCAAGTCCACTGAACCTTGTAAGCAGCAAAGCTTGCACAGATTCGATGGAACACCTCCATCCTTCGGCAAGCTCAGGGTGCTCTTGTGCAAGACGGCGGCGAACATCTGCCATGCTGCCTGCAACACACAAAAGTTAAAATAAAATAGCAGTATCAGTATATTGTAAATGCTAATACATGTAATTAGGCCCTGTAACCAGAACTCTTAACCAGAACTCATAACCAGAACTCATAACCAGAAATTGTAACCAGAAATTGTAACCAGAACTCTATGTTGTTAACCCTCAAACACCCGAACGGGGTCCATTTGGACCCCAGACGTATATTTTTATGTGCTAGTTGAATTTTTTTTATTTAAAAAAAAATCCTCCCTTGACTTTGTCAGTAAACCTCTTCTACATGTTCTCCAAAATTTGTAAAAATAACAACGGAAGTCTGATGTAAGACCGTCTGGGGTCCAAACGGACCCCAGCCATGTATTTGCACTTTCCTACACACGAAATTGTTCGGAAGTCCTCAATATGTCTTCAAGGAAGCATTATTGCTTTAATATTATGCAGTTTGCCAAGTAACCTCAACCTCAGGAATTATTTCATCATGTTTTCTGAGGTTTGACAATTTGACAATCATATGAGGTCAAAGGTCAACCCCATGTTCATGCCTGCGGGCCTCATCCTATTTTTGCATAAATTATGATAATGAGCTGGAATTTTTAACACTTAATCATGCCAAAATAAACGTCTTAATATGTTTAGCCAATATATGTGCAAAGGTCACTGAAAGCATGCAAAAAGGAATATAAATTTGAAGGAAACCAAATGGGGTCCATTTGGACCCCGTTCGGGCATTAACGTCACAAAAAAAGGTTCGGGTGTTTGAGGGTTAAGCCCGCACAAACCAGCACGGGTGAGAAGCTTCTCTAGTTCTTCACTCAGCGGTTTCCTCTCCAAAGCAACATTCTGCAGTCCAATGTTGAGGATGGACATTAGTCTTTCTGCGGGATTGATGTATAGATAGATGGAAGTTTCACCTGAATTATGTACGCTCCTTCGCTTGCTGCCTGATCCCTGGCAAACAGGCAACCACGTGATGTGAAGTCTGACACAAGGTCACTGTAGAGTTCATCTTTTCTTGTTATGCTTTCACTCTGTCCAGCACTAAATAAAAAAAGTAGAACACTTAGATCTAAGAATGTTGCTGACATTTCTTTATGATATGGTTCAAAATGCCACCTGTAGTCATTCATTCATTCATCCATAAAATTTGTGTAGCTTAAGGTAACATTAACTGTTCCGTGTTCTCTCTTCTACCTCCATACTTGTACCAGTGCAGGTGTACAGAAAAAAAGATTTCAACATTTTTGTCTTAGACTATAGGGTTTCTAATACCAAATGAAAATATAAAACTACTGTCCTTTTCCACATTTTAAAATATTTAGACAAATATTTTAACATTACCTCCTTGTTTTCTTGGGTGGTGGCACTTTGATTCGTGACATTAAGACATCAAAAGCGCTGACTTGCTGTTCCTGCTCTTGCGTAGCACCACTTGAGCCAGCCTCATCCCCGGTGCACTGGATTTTATATGATCCAGCCCGAATTCCCTCAGCTGTGACAGCGTTGTGTTAGTGTAGTACTCGACATCAATCCAGTCCTTTGGGGCATGTCCGCACCCGCACTGCACTAGGGGCTGGACTACACTTCCAGCAGGAGGGTGAATGAAATCCACCACCCCCGAGACTCCAGTGCCCTCTTCCAAATTCTTTCAGAAGAGTTTTTTCTCAGGTTTATGGGCACATACCCTATGTATGAGCCCAACTGACTGGCTCTTTGCCCCGGCCGTGTATGTGGCCTCCGCCATCTTTGTTGTTTTTCTTGCGAACTACAGAGACTTGAATGTGCAACAGTTGCATAATTTACCACATGCTCTCCCAAATACGCCTTGGAACAAAGAAAAAGGACAGAAAAATATCTTAAACATGTTTGTATGTAATGAAATTGCTTTGTAGACCGGTACATGAGTCAAATTTACATAAATCAGAGTAAAAGGAGCTATTGTTTTGGATCAAAATCTACTTTCTCCTTGGACTATTCCATGTTGCCACAAAGTGAATGCATTCTCTGTGACAAAATTTTTGCAGTATTTGTTAGATTAAAGTAGTTAATATATTCATGTTTTATTATTTAAATGTATTTCTGTTAGTTTACAGTACCTATTACATAGCATACATTAAGAACGTACCGTAAACTACACTTGGTGAGTATTCCCCAAACTTACCTCCTCTAACAATGGAATGCGCCAAATGACCTCGTGTGCAGGGGCCATGAAGAGGGAGGCACGCGCGACGTAGATCTGTTCCGATCCTATTAATTGAAACCCTGGTGTCATCATTCAAGGCTTTGTGGAGGCTTTGTGGGTGTGTTTAGATAACTTTTTCTACTGCAGGAAATTTATCATTAGTAGAACATGGTGAAAAACCTATTTTATAATGTTTCATCACTCACTGACTAAGATGTCAGATCCAGTAGAGCTACATGTGTAGAAAAGGACTCCCTTGCAGGGGTCCACACGCAAAAATAAGGCTAGGGTCGGCGGTTTTTTTAGGGTCGGTCGGGAAACAGGAAACACAACATTTATTTTCCTAGGTCTAAGCAATCTTAAAGAAGAACATACAGATACATACATTGGCAGATACTTGTGCTAGCAATCAGTGATATTATAAAGGCTTCCACTTTCTGTTGTGTTTAACGTTAACGGGGGGTGCCCTAATTCCGACCTATCCCTAATTCCGTACTAGTTTGAAAAATCCTTGTTGCGGCGTTTTGCATGGGAGCACGTGCCTATAAATAACCACAAGAATGGACGAAGTTTTTGTGTTGATATCGGTAATCTCACAAAGTCTGTTCCAGTTCGCACGCTCCGAAATCAGACGAGTAAAAAAATCTGTATAGGTCGGAATTAGGGCACCCCTTTTGCGATAGAACGTTCCACCGGCAGAATGACGAAAAACCTGCCATAAGTTTCGCGAACCATAACGCTTGTGTGCAAGGCGCTGCACTGAAGTAAAATAAACAGATATTTATCTTTAATCATTGTTATCTTTATCTGTAAATATTAAAGCTCGTGTTGCGCGAGTTTTGGGTCAGACAAACCATTACCAAAGGTATGTGCGTTTGCATGGAACATAGGTCGTAATTAGGACCCCTCCCGTTACATATTTTGTTTTAACTGTCGCAATATTTTTCTCAATTCTGAGAAGATAAGAAGATACACATTTAACGAAGGCAATAAATGTGGGGATGGATGGATTCGATGTCCCCATTTTTTAAATATATATTTTGCCTAATATGATAATATCATTATAATATTAGCGATGACTGGTGTTTCGCTTGATAAATTCCCCAATAATACATTCAATGGGTTATTGATACCTAAGTATTGTTCGGTTATGGAATTATACCAAATTTGAACCTTTTCCAAAATACAAAAAAAACAATGTGACAATTCCAGAAAACCAAATATTTAGCATAAGCAAGAAGCTAAATGCTTAAAACTATAGTGATGGCTATTCAGATCAGCCCTTAAAATACTTTTACCTACCTTACTTTCAGTAAAAATAGTGATTGTACCTTGACGATCCCAACTGACAGTTCTAAATAAAACGCTGGTTCTACATGTTCCACAAGTAGAAGGCATTCCATTTCTTGGGGAATAGACCATTGGGACATTTCACAGGGTGATTTAGGAACAATCCATTTGTGCGGGAGGGGGAACGCTTAATTTTTGGTAAGAAGGATGTGAGGAAGCCATTTGCTCCCGAGTAAATGTGGGCCTTTCTTTATATAATTGCTTCACATCTGCGTCTTTATCTTCTTCTTTTGGAGATCCCTGAGTCTTATTCGGAGTTCAGTAATAAGGCGTTAGCTGTATCTATCTATCTAACTATCTATCTATCTATCTATCTATCTATCTATCTATCTATCTATCCATCTATCTATCTATCTATCTATCTATCCATCTATCTCTATCTATCTATCTATCTCTCTCTATCTCTCTC
>NW_017804198.1:340661-348216 GCF_001625305.1 Branchiostoma belcheri
CACATAATAATGGTATTAGGCCAACAATAGACCTTCGCTACACATGTCCATGCGTGGACATTTTTGGCGTGTTTTGTGTATGTGTCAGTGTGTGTGTGTGTGTGTGTGTGTGTGTGTGTATGTCAGTGTGTGTGTGTGTGTGTGTCAGTGTGTGTGTGTGTGTTTGTGTGTTTGATTGTGCGTGTTAGGGTGTTTCGCGGAATATTTGTAGTCAGCTATTTTATAAGGTCTAAGCAATAAGCACCATAAGGTATAAGCTTAGCAATAAGCAACATAATCACTGATTTCTGTGATGTAAGTTGTACAATTGTGCCTACAGCAGCAGCAGCATGCAGGTTGATGGGTGCCGCGTGACGTGCCGAGCTGCTGCAGTCGGCGTCCTCGGTCTCCTGTGGGTCGTCACGGCTGTCTTCACCTGCCCGGAGAAATGTACTTGTAACTCTGTCGGGTCGGTTGACTGTAACGGACGGGGGCTCAAAGACGTTCCCGCCAACATACCATTGAATACAACTAAACTCGTCCTGAGGTCCAACAGCATACAGAATCTGTCTGATGCTGATTTCTCCAACCTCACCAGCCTGGAGGAGCTTTATCTGGACTACAACGACATCCGAGTTCTCCCTGCCCGAGTTTTCTTACATCTCACCCGTCTGAAGAAGCTGTATCTATCTGATAATCATATAACTGATCTCCCGGATGGAGTATTCTCACATCTGACCAGTTTAAAAAGGCTTTACCTGCGCAACAATAACATCTCCCGTCTCCCCGCTGTAGTTTTCTCACATCTCACCCGTCTGGAGCGGCTGTATCTACCTGATAATCATATAGCTGATCTGCCGGATGGAGTTTTCTCAAATCTGAACATCTTGGAATGGCTTTACCTGCGCAACAATAACATCACAAGTCTCCCCGCTGGAGTTTTCTCACATCTCACCATGCTGGATAGGCTTGATCTGGGCAACAACGACATCCGGGTTCTCCCTGCCGGAGTTTTCTCACGCCTCCCCCGTCTGACGGTGCTGTCTCTATCTGATAATCATATAGCTGATCTCAGGGATGGAGTATTCTCAAATCTGACCAGTTTAGAAAGGCTTAATCTGCGCAACAATAACATCACGAGTCTCCCCGCTGGAGTTTTCTCACATCTCACCATGCTGGATAGCCTTGATCTAGGCAACAACGACATCCGGGTTCTCCCAGCCGGAGTTGTCTTACATCTCACCATGCTGGATAGCCTTGATCTGGACGGCAACGACATCCGAGTTCTCCCTGCCGGAGTTTTCTCACATCTCACCCGTCTGAAGGCGCTGTCTCTATCTGATAATCATATAGCTGATCTCCCGGATGGAGTATTCTCAAATCTGACCAGTCTGGAAGTGCTGTACCTGCACAACAATAACATCTCGCGTCTCCCCGCTGGAGTTTTCTCACATCTCACCCGTCTGTGGCGGTTGTATCTATCTGATAATCATATAGCTGATCTCCCGGATGGAGTTTTCTCACATCTCACCCGTCTAATGGAGCTGGATCTATCTGATAATCATATAACTGATCTCCCGGATGGAGTTTTCTCACACCTCCCCCGTCTGAAGGTGCTGTATCTATCTGATAATCATATAGCTGATCTCCCGGATGGAGTATTCTCAAATCTGACCCGTTTGTACAAGCTTCACCTGTCCAACAATAACATCTCGAGTCTTCCTGCAGACATAAAACATCTTTCTACCCTGAAAACCCTTGCCATAACTGGAAATCCCTGGAGGTGTGACTGTAGTTTACAGGATATAATGACTTCGCAACGTGTGCGCCATTCAATTAGCGATAACCCTACCTGCAGCTCCCCTCTCCACATGAAAGGCGACTCGCTGCATGGGGCACAAAAGATCTGTAGCCATCGCGGGGTCTGCACCACGGGAGGTACAGACGGCATTTGTGCTTGTGACGTCGGCTGGACTGGCCCATACTGTGGAGAAGGTAAGATGTATGTTTACATTCTTTAAACGGTTTTAACAAGGCATAACGAGCTACGACTTTTTACAAACAAGGGAAGGCTGTAGAAAGTAGAAAATTAAACCTAATTGGTTGAACCAAAGTACCTAAAGATGAAAACGTTTTAATTTGATATATTAACCCTACCTAGACCGGGCTTTCTTAGGCTTGCTGGAACGGGGTGGCGGGGAGGGGCTCATTTGACCCTCCCTCAGAACTCGCGAACCCACCAAATTTTCAGAGTATGGTGAACTAGTAAAAATTTATCATATCTGCAATTTTCATGTCGTAACGACGTAATATGACGTCATTATGACATCATTAATGTGATTTTATTGGCCAAAACCGTCTAGATAGGTTATTCCCTAAAAACTAAATGGTATACAACATAACTTTACCAAAAGTGTTTATGACAGAATAGTAGGGTGTACTAAGTCTTATGTCGCCCATAGCAACAACGGTGACGTCATAAAATGACGTCATGCATATTTAGATTATCCGCCATCTTGGATCATCAATCTGTAATTTTCAAAAGTATTTTTTTTCATGATAAAGCCTGAAATACACTGTAAACATACTAAAGACCTTAATTTAAACCTTTTTTGAAAAAAAATGGAAGTATTGATGAAATTTTTATGAAAATAACCTGTATATACCTGTTCTAATGATATGGTCCGCCATCTTGGATTTTAGCCAATGACGTCATCAAATTAGCATAAATTATGCATATTTAATGATACAATTTACATAAAATTATATTGAAATTTTATTAATATTAGAAACCATGAGTAACTTGACATAAAACCCATAGAATTCTATTGTTAAAACAAAAATTACTAAAATGATGTGTATATACCTCAGTGAACAATTGTAGAAAAGATTATTCGTACGCATTGAAACATTTTAGACTGCCAACAGCGGTCATCAAATGCGTAAAAAAATGTTGCTGGCTCACTGACGGTCTTGGAACTGACAGACATTTACAATGAATAAACCGATTTATCGACATTTCATCATGTTGGACATGTAGTCCGGCCAACAATTTGTTTTCCCCAAAATCAAGCGAAAAAAGTCAATGCGCAATGGATGTCATCCATTTAAATTCCTTGCTGTGGCCTTATAGTTGAGCAGATAATAGGTGTGTGTGTTCTCTATTACATTATATGGATTTAGATGTAGTTTCACACTGGCCTTACAATTAGATTTTTGCATGATTTTTTAATCGAAAGGTAAGTACATGTATTTCAAAGTTATCAAATTATTGGCGAATATTCAATAACAAACTATTAGCAATATATCATCCCGAATGAATGGCCAGATACCTGCGCTTAATATTTGACATAGCTACAGGTATAATTCAAACAATGAGCATAAACCCTTGCTGAAACTGAACCCGTGTCAATTAGAATTATGAGCCAATTTTGTATATTTGACACCTCTGTGGCATGGTGTAAATAAGTTGACTAATTAGGTGATATATGAGAGGGGTGAAGTCTATGTAAGGGGGGCGGGGGGGGGGGTCACTAGCGGTCTCGCACGTGACATCGGCCAACCGACGCCCCAGTATATATCGCACAGTAACTAATCACATACAATATATCATTACAATCAACACGGAAGGGCCAAAGTGTGCGGCGGGAACACAGAGACTAACGCGTAATTAATCGGCGCAACAAAAAATTACGTCACGAGGGTAAAAAGGAAAAAAAATGAAATCGAATTTACTTCATGTTGCGTCTTTAATAAATACAATAAGGAAATAAACATGTCTATTTGTCATGATTGTAAGTCACTTGTCACGTGCAGAAGCTAATATTGCCCTGGGAAAGAAGGCAACGCAGAGTTCCACAATCGCCGGCAATGAAGCTGAGAAGGCTGTGGATGGTAATATCCGTACGTGCGCTAAGGCAGGGTACTCATCGTCGTCACAGTGGTGGAAGGTGGATCTGGCAGACTTCTACAGCGTCAGTCGGGTCAGACTTCTACATAGAGAGCGCCAAACTGGTGAGTTATTTTCTGCAATAAAGTTTATAGCTACATGTATTTGTTAAGGCTAATGTCATTTTTTGCATCAACAACCATATGCCCTATCACTCTCGGCAAATATTATTATCACTTTTTCTCAAGAAAGAAACCGTTTTGAAGAAGGACCCATTGCATTATAGCACTTTATTTCTTTCAAACGTATCCCTTTCATTGTGACGTTTTTAAAGTCACAATGAAGGAGATACGTTTCAAAGAAACAACTTTCATAGAGGTCTAATGTTGTGTTAAACAGGTGTTAAACATCTTGCCAGATGAGTAATCACATGTGGACTTCCAGCCGGTTGCCATTGGAAACTTTATTGACATTCCCTCCATCAAAAATGCGTTATATACATGGGCTAAACAGGAAGACTATCTTTATCAGTTTATCTAATCTATAAGCTAATTAATGTAAGAGCCCTGTTACACACATTGCTTTCGCGCACGTGGCTTAGTTTTGAGCATGCCTAAAACTACGCTGCATACGCTGTTACGCATGTCATACGTAATGAATTCACATGCATCGGCTCCTCGTCGGTGGAGCACAGCATGAGTACGCCATGTTTTCGGGGTTCATGCACTTATGTGCACCTGGTTCTGCACCTCTGGATATGAGCTGCGTACATTGGACGAATATATTGCAGTTGTAGAGCTTAAATACTAGTACCGTCCGTATTGCAATCGGACAGCGCATTGTGCGAATTTGTAACTTATCATTCTTTATTCTTTCTTTATTCAAGACAGTGGTCAGCATAGCAGCAGTACATAAAAAATTATGGACCGCTGAATTGTGCTGACCTTACATAGTAGTACATAAAAATACAACGTGGTTACAAACAAAACATAGATTCACGACAATGAAAATATGTACTACACATAAAAACTAATTCTGCATTTGACTGTTATAAAGTCTGATAGTGTGGTGCAGGAAGGAACTCTGCAGTCTGGAGGTTCTTGCCATGGGAACCCTGAGTCCTCCCGCGTTCCTTAAGGACCTCCCAGTGCTCATCAGCCCCTCCACCAAGTCATGGAGGGGATAGTCTGCGTTCAGCATGGCTTTGAGCAGCTTCACGGCTGCCAGTTCTCGTCGTTCTTTGAGTGTAAGAAGGTTGGGTACCTCCCGTCTTCCACCCAGAGAGATGATCCGTAAAGCACGTCGTTGGACTCTCTCAATAGCCAGCTCCTGTTGTTTGCTGTAGCCAACTAAGAGCACGTGACCGTACTCGAGCACAGGTCCGAACAAGGCTATATACACCTGAGTGAGATCAGAAACACTCATGCATTGCTTTGTGAGGAGTCTGAGATAATGTAGTCGTCGAGACGCTTTAGTCACCATGGAGTGAACCTGCTTACTGAACGTGAGGTCTTTGTCAACAAGAAATCCGAGACCCTTTGCTGCGTTCGAACATAATTATTGAAAATATGTGTCTTTATTATGCTTTAACTTTGGGATAATGCGCCAGTTGCCTATATTTTGTCCGAGAAATGTGTAGTGTACTTAGATCAGTACAACATAGCTTTTGAGAGCAAATGTCAAACCAAGCAAATCAGAAAAAGTGGCCAAACTCAAAAAATCAAATTTTCTCAAAGTTTGGGTGGTGATAAGGCCTTGGTCCAAACCTACAAAATGGGTACGTTTTGGACCCCTTGTCATTTGTTGCCATGGCAACGACCATTTTTGAAAATGACGGATTTTCCCCTTGTGGAGGCTTTAGTGTTGCCCAAAATGGACCATCTTTGGCCTTCTGTATCTTACAAAAAAGTTAATTGCATCTAACATATTCTATTATCCATATTCTATCTAAGAAAATAATATGAAGGTTTGCTCCAATAAGCCTTTTCGCAATTACCAGTGCGCCTGCGCGAAATTTGATGTTCGATGCAGAGATAAAACCGAGAGATAAACAGAACCGCGGACGCCCTTGTACCAAGCACCATTTTGTCTGAATTTCCAGCTTACACACGGCGTTACTGGTGGTGACCCGCCTTGGGCTGAGTTCCAACGATGTTCTGGACCTAGTTTGCCAAAAATATCGCGATATCTTTCTCTTCAAGGGGATTTACGGTAGGTTTTTTTGACGATATCCAAGCTAGCACTACCGCCTGCATGCCCCCCTCCCCATCCTGCACGCCTTCCGTCTTCACGTTTTCGGCTCAATTTTCCAGACCAATCACGATAAAACTAGTTTTAGAACATCTATTTTATTTTTAGAGTGGTTATATGGGTAAAATAGTGTTGAATCTTTTACTGGCATATGTTTTGGACAGTAAGAAATTTCGATAAATAGCATGGGCTTTTGTCTGCACAAAGAGGCCGATATGCGTGACTGTCGTCTTTGTCTCGTGTCACCGCAAGCACATAAAGCTTTCTAACCGCAATCCTCACGACGAATTAACGATTAAAATAACGATGAATGAATAGCACATGCAGTGAGTACACCAATAATTTTAGTAAATATTTAGTGTGGTTTTCGTAGTAGGAATACTAGGATACATGGTGGTGGGGTAGGGTTTTGTGCATGCAAAAATTATGCCAGTGCAGTCAAGACAAATGTTTTGAACTTTTAAGTTTTAAAAATCCATGTAGTATCACTTTTGGTTCAATTTTCCTCTCTTCTTCTTTTTACAGTGTTAGTGTTCATCATGAAGCCGTGTGCAGTAGTGAATTGCAGCAATTCAACATACCATCTAGACAAATGGACATGCCCAAAACATGGTACCAAACTTGGCTGCTGCGCGCGACTGCCCCCCACCATTCCCTACTAAGTAGAAAAGACCTGATGCAAGAAGAAGGTGGAATAAACTAATGAACAAGCTTGATCCCAACACCAAGAAAAACTGGGTAAACAAGCCACATGATAGGGTTTGTTCACGCCACTTTATAGATGGCAAACCCACTGCAGCTCATCCTGACCCCGTCCTACATCTCGGCTACACAGGGCCTTCATCTGACCAGAAGGTAACGCCAAAGCGACCACCTCCATCAAAACGTGTTGCGGTTCCTGACCCTCAAAAAAAGAAGTCACGTACATGTACTAGTATTGATGAAGATGATGTTGTAATGACTCCGGTGGAAAAGACAGAGCATGACCACAGATACACTTACAGATGTGACTGCCGAGAAGAATGTGACTGTCAGGGCTGTATAAGTAAGCAAATACGGATAAACACACTGGAACATAGGGTGGAAGAACTAGAGCATTAAGTCATCTCGCTTAAAACACAACAGAAGGTCTCTTTAAAAAATCATGTGGAAAGAAACAGATGTTTACTGCTGACAGTCTGAAGACTGACAATGATGTAAATCATTGCACAGGATTAAGGTCAAAACAGGCATTTAATGACATGTATCAGTACCTAGAGCCACATGCTAGGAAGATGACCTACTGGAAATGTTCAGATTCAGGAAATGGTACTCCAAAGTCAAAGAAGTCATCTACAAAAAGGAAAATGGAACCTTCAAAAAGCGTGGCTCAAATCGTAGGCTTAATGAGTTCATGATGACACTGATGCGTTTGCGTCTCGGGTTGACTCTAAAGTT
>NW_017804198.1:348236-350545 GCF_001625305.1 Branchiostoma belcheri
ATATATATATATATATATATATATATATATATATATATATATATATATATATATATATATATATATATTTTTTTTTTTAATTATTATTTTTATTTCGATGCCTCTGACTCCAAATGTCAGCAAAGAATGGTGGTACGACCATGTCTCCACCAACGCCCTGAGATCGAGAACCAACAACTCCCTACTGTCCAGTAAAATCCGCTCAGCTCGTCTTCGCCTCTTCTTCGCCTCTTCTGCCATATACATTGTACCATGTGCAATTGTCGGGCAATAAAGTTCTTCTATATCAAAAGGGCGGAACCACCTCTAGAACTAGGGTCTCTCGTAAAAGAACCGCCTCCTCCCACCTGGTCCCGTGTGGGTGTTTGAGTGAGCAATTGAGTGAGTAAGTATATCTTGACAAGGCTTTAACGCTAACTGCACTGCTTGTTATAAAGACCATGCAGGCACAGATTTTCAATTTACCTGACAAAATATAATTGACCAGGGCTAGGACGAAGTGGAAAGAAGCATATTTTAACTGAGTTTAGGGAGGCCAATGGTAAAAGGACACTGCAACTAAAAGTACCAGAAAGCACCCGTGAGTACGGCCGTTATATGGCATTCGTAGGAAGTGACTTACGTATGTGGTGGTTAACGTGTAGTGCGTCCAAAGTACACACGGCCTGCGCACTACAAACGAAATCCACTTATACGCTACACATTCGTCACAGTAACCGTGCGCATTGTGCGTTCGACAGAACTGTCTGTAGGTAAGTCATACGCAATATATATATATATATATTTATATATATATATATATATGTAAGAAGCACTCCTCTATGCGTGGAAGCGGAAACGAGTCACGATGAGTCCTGGCATTTAATTTACGGTAATCAATGCAAAAACGGAGCCCCCCACATTTCTTCCTTACTAGAACACAAGGGCTAGACCAGGGACTTGTGGAATGTTCAATAATACCTTTATCTAACAGGTCAGCCACATGGTCCTTTACCTCCTGGTACAGGGTGGGCGGAATCCGCCTGTATCTCTCCTGGCAGGGGGGCGCGTCCCCGGTGTGGATCTCATGTGTCACCGTTTCGGTGAAACCGAAATCAGAGTCGTCTTTGGCGAACGCGCCCTTATGCTTCCTGAGTAACGCCGCCAACTGATCCCGCTGTTCGGGAGTCAGCTGAGAATCATCAATGTCTAAGCCAGGTATGATCTCCCTAAGGTCCTCCGTTCCGCCGTCCGGCGCGTCGGAGTTGGAATCTTGGGCGATTAAATCCACGTGCACGCTGTGGGGAGTGTTCTGGCTAAATCTCACGGCGTTCTCAGATTCACGTACTTCTTCCGCCAGAAACATCTCCCCCATGACGGCGTGGCAACCAATGGTTATATCGCGAAGGGTAATGTTCGCTACGCGCACGGGGCATCTTCCGTGACTAACTCTAGCATAAGTTTTGGCAACCAAAATGCCGTTCGGCAAGACCCCGTTTTCAGGCGGCTCTACGATTACCTCATACGGGTCATCCGAAGGTCGGGCTCTACAATAGATAACCATCTCGTGCCTGGCTGGGATAACTATATCATTCCTGCCCGGCGCCCGAGCAAAGCCCACCCGGCCATTTTCATCAGCCAGAGTTTGTTTACGTTCATGTGCGCGTAGGGCCTTCTACCACGCCTCTCCCTCCTTGCCTAGAGGGAGGGCATTGACGTAGCTAGATCTCTTTCCGGGGAAAATGGAAAGTTTACACCGGTCAATCACGTTGGTCCCTAAAATAACAGGGACACGGACTACTACTGTCATCAACAACCACAATTCCTACATCCGACAATGTATGTCCAAGAATCTCAACAGTCATTTCTGCGAACCCAACCTGCTTAATAGGTAAGCCATTGGCAGCCGTGATAGACAGCCAACTGCTGGCGTCCTGCAGCCGCTCCCCCCTTTGGCCGAAGTTGCGAAAAAAAACTCTTTGCTAATGGTTGTCACCTGGCTCCCAGTGTCAAGTAGACACTCTACTGGGACCCCGTCAAATGCTGCCGAGACAACTGGCTGTCTCCCTACAGTCCTGTCAAATAAGCTATCGTGATTGCCCTTCTGGCTAGAGTTAATATCTACACTACATTTATACAGAGAAGCGTGCGACCTGTCGCCTCGTCCCACCCGGCCGGCTTTGCTAGGTGTGGGACTAGCTAGTTTCCCTGTCGGCTGGGGGACGGGGCAGGGCTTGTGTACATGTTAGGGCGGTACGAGCTCTGGCCCTGCGGTGCGAAACACTCGCGCTCGAAATGGCCGAGGCCATCACAGCGGCGGCAAACGGCTG